>NW_020230151.1:0-27067 GCF_003227715.2 Harpegnathos saltator | reverse complement strand
TTAATTGAAATTTGAATTTAAATGTTCATATCTCCGCTTCTACTGGGAATTGAGAGTCGAATTTATGGTGAGAATAGGGTTGATACAGGACTATATTGAGGCAAAAGCGCGTTCCTGTATCTTGAGCCGTTTAGGAGATACCGAAGGTTACATTTTTAAATTTTAAGTTAATTTTAATTGAAATTTGAATTTAAATGTTCATATCTCCGCTTCTACTGGGAATTGAGAGTCGAGATTTATGGTGAGAATAGGGTTGATACAGGACTATATTGAGGCAAAAGCGCGTTCCTGTATCTTGAGCCGTTTAGGAGATACCGAAGGTTACATTTTTAAATTTTAAGTTAATTTTAATTGAAATTTGAATTTAAATGTTCATATCTCCGCTTCTACTGGGAATTGAGAGTCGAGATTTATGGTGAGAATAGGGTTGATACAGGACTATATTGAGGCAAAAGCGCGTTCCTGTATCTTGAGCCGTTTAGGAGATACCGAAGGTTACATTTTTAAATTTTAAGTTAATTTTAATTGAAATTTGAATTTAAATGTTCATATCTCCGCTTCTACTGGGAATTGAGAGTCGAGATTTATGGTGGAATAGGGTTGATACAGGACTATATTGAGGCAAAAGCGCGTTCCTGTATCTTGAGCCGTTTAGGAGATACCGAAGGTTACATTTTTAAATTTTAAGTTAATTTTAATTGAAATTTGAATTTAAATGTTCATATCTCCGCTTCTACTGGGAATTGAGAGTCGAGATTTATGGTGAGAATAGGGTTGATACAGGACTATATTGAGGCAAAAGCGCGTTCCTGTATCTTGAGCCGTTTAGGAGATACCGAAGGTTACATTTTTAAATTTTAAGTTAATTTTAATTGAAATTTGAATTTAAATGTTCATATCTCCGCTTCTACTGGGAATTGAGAGTCGAGATTTATGGTGAGAATAGGGTTGATACAGGACTATATTGAGGCAAAAGCGCGTTCCTGTATCTTGAGCCGTTTAGGAGATACCGAAGGTTACATTTTTAAATTTTAAGTTAATTTTAATTGAAATTTGAATTTAAATGTTCATATCTCCGCTTCTACTGGGAATTGAGAGTCGAAATTTATGGTGAGAATAGGGTTGATACAGGACTATATTGAGGCAAAAGCGCGTTCCTGTATCTTGAGCCGTTTAGGAGATACCGAAGGTTACATTTTTAAATTTTAAGTTAATTTTAATTGAAATTTGAATTTAAATGTTCATATCTCCGCTTCTACTGGGAATTGAGAGTCGAATTTATGGTGGAATAGGGTTGATACAGGACTATATTGAGGCAAAAGCGCGTTCCTGTATCTTGAGCCGTTTAGGAGATACCGAAGGTTACATTTTTAAATTTTAAGTTAATTTTAATTGAAATTTGAATTTAAATGTTCATATCTCCGCTTCTACTGGGAATTGAGAGTCGATTTATGGTGAGAATAGGGTTGATACAGGACTATATTGAGGCAAAAGCGCGTTCCTGTATCTTGAGCCGTTTAGGAGATACCGAAGGTTACATTTTTAAATTTTAAGTTAATTTTAATTGAAATTTGAATTTAAATGTTCATATCTCCGCTTCTACTGGGAATTGAGAGTCGATTTATGGTGAGAATAGGGTTGATACAGGACTATATTGAGGCAAAAGCGCGTTCCTGTATCTTGAGCCGTTTAGGAGATACCGAAGGTTACATTTTTAAATTTTAAGTTAATTTTAATTGAAATTTGAATTTAAATGTTCATATCTCCGCTTCTACTGGGAATTGAGAGTCGAATTTATGGTGAGAATAGGGTTGATACAGGACTATATTGAGGCAAAAGCGCGTTCCTGTATCTTGAGCCGTTTAGGAGATACCGAAGGTTACATTTTTAAATTTTAAGTTAATTTTAATTGAAATTTGAATTTAAATGTTCATATCTCCGCTTCTACTGGGAATTGAGAGTCGAATTTATGGTGAGAATAGGGTTGATACAGGACTATATTGAGGCAAAAGCGCGTTCCTGTATCTTGAGCCGTTTAGGAGATACCGAAGGTTACATTTTTAAATTTTAAGTTAATTTTAATTGAAATTTGAATTTAAATGTTCATATCTCCGCTTCTACTGGGAATTGAGAGTCGAGATTTATGGTGAGAATAGGGTTGATACAGGACTATATTGAGGCAAAAGCGCGTTCCTGTATCTTGAGCCGTTTAGGAGATACCGAAGGTTACATTTTTAAATTTTAAGTTAATTTTAATTGAAATTTGAATTTAAATGTTCATATCTCCGCTTCTACTGGGAATTGAGAGTCGAGATTTATGGTGAGAATAGGGTTGATACAGGACTATATTGAGGCAAAAGCGCGTTCCTGTATCTTGAGCCGTTTAGGAGATACCGAAGGTTACATTTTTAAATTTTAAGTTAATTTTAATTGAAATTTGAATTTAAATGTTCATATCTCCGCTTCTACTGGGAATTGAGAGTCGAATTTATGGTGAGAATAGGGTTGATACAGGACTATATTGAGGCAAAAGCGCGTTCCTGTATCTTGAGCCGTTTAGGAGATACCGAAGGTTACATTTTTAAATTTTAAGTTAATTTTAATTGAAATTTGAATTTAAATGTTCATATCTCCGCTTCTACTGGGAATTGAGAGTCGAATTTATGGTGAGAATAGGGTTGATACAGGACTATATTGAGGCAAAAGCGCGTTCCTGTATCTTGAGCCGTTTAGGAGATACCGAAGGTTACATTTTTAAATTTTAAGTTAATTTTAATTGAAATTTGAATTTAAATGTTCATATCTCCGCTTCTACTGGGAATTGAGAGTCGAGATTTATGGTGAGAATAGGGTTGATACAGGACTATATTGAGGCAAAAGCGCGTTCCTGTATCTTGAGCCGTTTAGGAGATACCGAAGGTTACATTTTTAAATTTTAAGTTAATTTTAATTGAAATTTGAATTTAAATGTTCATATCTCCGCTTCTACTGGGAATTGAGAGTCGAATTTATGGTGAGAATAGGGTTGATACAGGACTATATTGAGGCAAAAGCGCGTTCCTGTATCTTGAGCCGTTTAGGAGATACCGAAGGTTACATTTTTAAATTTTAAGTTAATTTTAATTGAAATTTGAATTTAAATGTTCATATCTCCGCTTCTACTGGGAATTGAGAGTCGAATTTATGGTGAGAATAGGGTTGATACAGGACTATATTGAGGCAAAAGCGCGTTCCTGTATCTTGAGCCGTTTAGGAGATACCGAAGGTTACATTTTTAAATTTTAAGTTAATTTTAATTGAAATTTGAATTTAAATGTTCATATCTCCGCTTCTACTGGGAATTGAGAGTCGAATTTATGGTGAGAATAGGGTTGATACAGGACTATATTGAGGCAAAAGCGCGTTCCTGTATCTTGAGCCGTTTAGGAGATACCGAAGGTTACATTTTTAAATTTTAAGTTAATTTTAATTGAAATTTGAATTTAAATGTTCATATCTCCGCTTCTACTGGGAATTGAGAGTCGAATTTATGGTGAGAATAGGGTTGATACAGGACTATATTGAGGCAAAAGCGCGTTCCTGTATCTTGAGCCGTTTAGGAGATACCGAAGGTTACATTTTTAAATTTTAAGTTAATTTTAATTGAAATTTGAATTTAAATGTTCATATCTCCGCTTCTACTGGGAATTGAGAGTCGAATTTATGGTGAGAATAGGGTTGATACAGGACTATATTGAGGCAAAAGCGCGTTCCTGTATCTTGAGCCGTTTAGGAGATACCGAAGGTTACATTTTTAAATTTTAAGTTAATTTTAATTGAAATTTGAATTTAAATGTTCATATCTCCGCTTCTACTGGGAATTGAGAGTCGAATTTATGGTGAGAATAGGGTTGATACAGGACTATATTGAGGCAAAAGCGCGTTCCTGTATCTTGAGCCGTTTAGGAGATACCGAAGGTTACATTTTTAAATTTTAAGTTAATTTTAATTGAAATTTGAATTTAAATGTTCATATCTCCGCTTCTACTGGGAATTGAGAGTCGAGATTTATGGTGAGAATAGGGTTGATACAGGACTATATTGAGGCAAAAGCGCGTTCCTGTATCTTGAGCCGTTTAGGAGATACCGAAGGTTACATTTTTAAATTTTAAGTTAATTTTAATTGAAATTTGAATTTAAATGTTCATATCTCCGCTTCTACTGGGAATTGAGAGTCGAGATTTATGGTGAGAATAGGGTTGATACAGGACTATATTGAGGCAAAAGCGCGTTCCTGTATCTTGAGCCGTTTAGGAGATACCGAAGGTTACATTTTTAAATTTTAAGTTAATTTTAATTGAAATTTGAATTTAAATGTTCATATCTCCGCTTCTACTGGGAATTGAGAGTCGAAATTTATGGTGAGAATAGGGTTGATACAGGACTATATTGAGGCAAAAGCGCGTTCCTGTATCTTGAGCCGTTTAGGAGATACCGAAGGTTACATTTTTAAATTTTAAGTTAATTTTAATTGAAATTTGAATTTAAATGTTCATATCTCCGCTTCTACTGGGAATTGAGAGTCGAGATTTATGGTGAGAATAGGGTTGATACAGGACTATATTGAGGCAAAAGCGCGTTCCTGTATCTTGAGCCGTTTAGGAGATACCGAAGGTTACATTTTTAAATTTTAAGTTAATTTTAATTGAAATTTGAATTTAAATGTTCATATCTCCGCTTCTACTGGGAATTGAGAGTCGAGATTTATGGTGAGAATAGGGTTGATACAGGACTATATTGAGGCAAAAGCGCGTTCCTGTATCTTGAGCCGTTTAGGAGATACCGAAGGTTACATTTTTAAATTTTAAGTTAATTTTAATTGAAATTTGAATTTAAATGTTCATATCTCCGCTTCTACTGGGAATTGAGAGTCGAATTTATGGTGAGAATAGGGTTGATACAGGACTATATTGAGGCAAAAGCGCGTTCCTGTATCTTGAGCCGTTTAGGAGATACCGAAGGTTACATTTTTAAATTTTAAGTTAATTTTAATTGAAATTTGAATTTAAATGTTCATATCTCCGCTTCTACTGGGAATTGAGAGTCGAGATTTATGGTGAGAATAGGGTTGATACAGGACTATATTGAGGCAAAAGCGCGTTCCTGTATCTTGAGCCGTTTAGGAGATACCGAAGGTTACATTTTTAAATTTTAAGTTAATTTTAATTGAAATTTGAATTTAAATGTTCATATCTCCGCTTCTACTGGGAATTGAGAGTCGAGATTTATGGTGAGAATAGGGTTGATACAGGACTATATTGAGGCAAAAGCGCGTTCCTGTATCTTGAGCCGTTTAGGAGATACCGAAGGTTACATTTTTAAATTTTAAGTTAATTTTAATTGAAATTTGAATTTAAATGTTCATATCTCCGCTTCTACTGGGAATTGAGAGTCGAGATTTATGGTGAGAATAGGGTTGATACAGGACTATATTGAGGCAAAAGCGCGTTCCTGTATCTTGAGCCGTTTAGGAGATACCGAAGGTTACATTTTTAAATTTTAAGTTAATTTTAATTGAAATTTGAATTTAAATGTTCATATCTCCGCTTCTACTGGGAATTGAGAGTCGAGATTTATGGTGAGAATAGGGTTGATACAGGACTATATTGAGGCAAAAGCGCGTTCCTGTATCTTGAGCCGTTTAGGAGATACCGAAGGTTACATTTTTAAATTTTAAGTTAATTTTAATTGAAATTTGAATTTAAATGTTCATATCTCCGCTTCTACTGGGAATTGAGAGTCGAGATTTATGGTGAGAATAGGGTTGATACAGGACTATATTGAGGCAAAAGCGCGTTCCTGTATCTTGAGCCGTTTAGGAGATACCGAAGGTTACATTTTTAAATTTTAAGTTAATTTTAATTGAAATTTGAATTTAAATGTTCATATCTCCGCTTCTACTGGGAATTGAGAGTCGAATTTATGGTGAGAATAGGGTTGATACAGGACTATATTGAGGCAAAAGCGCGTTCCTGTATCTTGAGCCGTTTAGGAGATACCGAAGGTTACATTTTTAAATTTTAAGTTAATTTTAATTGAAATTTGAATTTAAATGTTCATATCTCCGCTTCTACTGGGAATTGAGAGTCGAAATTTATGGTGAGAATAGGGTTGATACAGGACTATATTGAGGCAAAAGCGCGTTCCTGTATCTTGAGCCGTTTAGGAGATACCGAAGGTTACATTTTTAAATTTTAAGTTAATTTTAATTGAAATTTGAATTTAAATGTTCATATCTCCGCTTCTACTGGGAATTGAGAGTCGAGATTTATGGTGAGAATAGGGTTGATACAGGACTATATTGAGGCAAAAGCGCGTTCCTGTATCTTGAGCCGTTTAGGAGATACCGAAGGTTACATTTTTAAATTTTAAGTTAATTTTAATTGAAATTTGAATTTAAATGTTCATATCTCCGCTTCTACTGGGAATTGAGAGTCGAATTTATGGTGAGAATAGGGTTGATACAGGACTATATTGAGGCAAAAGCGCGTTCCTGTATCTTGAGCCGTTTAGGAGATACCGAAGGTTACATTTTTAAATTTTAAGTTAATTTTAATTGAAATTTGAATTTAAATGTTCATATCTCCGCTTCTACTGGGAATTGAGAGTCGAGATTTATGGTGAGAATAGGGTTGATACAGGACTATATTGAGGCAAAAGCGCGTTCCTGTATCTTGAGCCGTTTAGGAGATACCGAAGGTTACATTTTTAAATTTTAAGTTAATTTTAATTGAAATTTGAATTTAAATGTTCATATCTCCGCTTCTACTGGGAATTGAGAGTCGAGATTTATGGTGAGAATAGGGTTGATACAGGACTATATTGAGGCAAAAGCGCGTTCCTGTATCTTGAGCCGTTTAGGAGATACCGAAGGTTACATTTTTAAATTTTAAGTTAATTTTAATTGAAATTTGAATTTAAATGTTCATATCTCCGCTTCTACTGGGAATTGAGAGTCGAGATTTATGGTGAGAATAGGGTTGATACAGGACTATATTGAGGCAAAAGCGCGTTCCTGTATCTTGAGCCGTTTAGGAGATACCGAAGGTTACATTTTTAAATTTTAAGTTAATTTTAATTGAAATTTGAATTTAAATGTTCATATCTCCGCTTCTACTGGGAATTGAGAGTCGAATTTATGGTGAGAATAGGGTTGATACAGGACTATATTGAGGCAAAAGCGCGTTCCTGTATCTTGAGCCGTTTAGGAGATACCGAAGGTTACATTTTTAAATTTTAAGTTAATTTTAATTGAAATTTGAATTTAAATGTTCATATCTCCGCTTCTACTGGGAATTGAGAGTCGAGATTTATGGTGAGAATAGGGTTGATACAGGACTATATTGAGGCAAAAGCGCGTTCCTGTATCTTGAGCCGTTTAGGAGATACCGAAGGTTACATTTTTAAATTTTAAGTTAATTTTAATTGAAATTTGAATTTAAATGTTCATATCTCCGCTTCTACTGGGAATTGAGAGTCGAATTTATGGTGAGAATAGGGTTGATACAGGACTATATTGAGGCAAAAGCGCGTTCCTGTATCTTGAGCCGTTTAGGAGATACCGAAGGTTACATTTTTAAATTTTAAGTTAATTTTAATTGAAATTTGAATTTAAATGTTCATATCTCCGCTTCTACTGGGAATTGAGAGTCGAGATTTATGGTGAGAATAGGGTTGATACAGGACTATATTGAGGCAAAAGCGCGTTCCTGTATCTTGAGCCGTTTAGGAGATACCGAAGGTTACATTTTTAAATTTTAAGTTAATTTTAATTGAAATTTGAATTTAAATGTTCATATCTCCGCTTCTACTGGGAATTGAGAGTCGAGATTTATGGTGAGAATAGGGTTGATACAGGACTATATTGAGGCAAAAGCGCGTTCCTGTATCTTGAGCCGTTTAGGAGATACCGAAGGTTACATTTTTAAATTTTAAGTTAATTTTAATTGAAATTTGAATTTAAATGTTCATATCTCCGCTTCTACTGGGAATTGAGAGTCGAATTTATGGTGGAATAGGGTTGATACAGGACTATATTGAGGCAAAAGCGCGTTCCTGTATCTTGAGCCGTTTAGGAGATACCGAAGGTTACATTTTTAAATTTTAAGTTAATTTTAATTGAAATTTGAATTTAAATGTTCATATCTCCGCTTCTACTGGGAATTGAGAGTCGAGATTTATGGTGAGAATAGGGTTGATACAGGACTATATTGAGGCAAAAGCGCGTTCCTGTATCTTGAGCCGTTTAGGAGATACCGAAGGTTACATTTTTAAATTTTAAGTTAATTTTAATTGAAATTTGAATTTAAATGTTCATATCTCCGCTTCTACTGGGAATTGAGAGTCGAATTTATGGTGAGAATAGGGTTGATACAGGACTATATTGAGGCAAAAGCGCGTTCCTGTATCTTGAGCCGTTTAGGAGATACCGAAGGTTACATTTTTAAATTTTAAGTTAATTTTAATTGAAATTT
Organism: Harpegnathos saltator; assembly: GCF_003227715.2. Classification (NCBI taxonomy): domain Eukaryota; kingdom Metazoa; phylum Arthropoda; class Insecta; order Hymenoptera; family Formicidae; genus Harpegnathos; species Harpegnathos saltator. The sequence goes on along the minus strand of NW_020230151.1, from coordinate 18,554 downwards.
GAATTTAAATGTTCATATCTCCGCTTCTACTGGGAATTGAGAGTCGAATTTATGGTGAGAATAGGGTTGATACAGGACTATATTGAGGCAAAAGCGCGTTCCTGTATCTTGAGCCGTTTAGGAGATACCGAAGGTTACATTTTTAAATTTTAAGTTAATTTTAATTGAAATTTGAATTTAAATGTTCATATCTCCGCTTCTACTGGGAATTGAGAGTCGAGATTTATGGTGAGAATAGGGTTGATACAGGACTATATTGAGGCAAAAGCGCGTTCCTGTATCTTGAGCCGTTTAGGAGATACCGAAGGTTACATTTTTAAATTTTAAGTTAATTTTAATTGAAATTTGAATTTAAATGTTCATATCTCCGCTTCTACTGGGAATTGAGAGTCGAATTTATGGTGAGAATAGGGTTGATACAGGACTATATTGAGGCAAAAGCGCGTTCCTGTATCTTGAGCCGTTTAGGAGATACCGAAGGTTACATTTTTAAATTTTAAGTTAATTTTAATTGAAATTTGAATTTAAATGTTCATATCTCCGCTTCTACTGGGAATTGAGAGTCGAATTTATGGTGAGAATAGGGTTGATACAGGACTATATTGAGGCAAAAGCGCGTTCCTGTATCTTGAGCCGTTTAGGAGATACCGAAGGTTACATTTTTAAATTTTAAGTTAATTTTAATTGAAATTTGAATTTAAATGTTCATATCTCCGCTTCTACTGGGAATTGAGAGTCGAATTTATGGTGAGAATAGGGTTGATACAGGACTATATTGAGGCAAAAGCGCGTTCCTGTATCTTGAGCCGTTTAGGAGATACCGAAGGTTACATTTTTAAATTTTAAGTTAATTTTAATTGAAATTTGAATTTAAATGTTCATATCTCCGCTTCTACTGGGAATTGAGAGTCGAATTTATGGTGAGAATAGGGTTGATACAGGACTATATTGAGGCAAAAGCGCGTTCCTGTATCTTGAGCCGTTTAGGAGATACCGAAGGTTACATTTTTAAATTTTAAGTTAATTTTAATTGAAATTTGAATTTAAATGTTCATATCTCCGCTTCTACTGGGAATTGAGAGTCGAATTTATGGTGAGAATAGGGTTGATACAGGACTATATTGAGGCAAAAGCGCGTTCCTGTATCTTGAGCCGTTTAGGAGATACCGAAGGTTACATTTTTAAATTTTAAGTTAATTTTAATTGAAATTTGAATTTAAATGTTCATATCTCCGCTTCTACTGGGAATTGAGAGTCGAATTTATGGTGAGAATAGGGTTGATACAGGACTATATTGAGGCAAAAGCGCGTTCCTGTATCTTGAGCCGTTTAGGAGATACCGAAGGTTACATTTTTAAATTTTAAGTTAATTTTAATTGAAATTTGAATTTAAATGTTCATATCTCCGCTTCTACTGGGAATTGAGAGTCGAATTTATGGTGAGAATAGGGTTGATACAGGACTATATTGAGGCAAAAGCGCGTTCCTGTATCTTGAGCCGTTTAGGAGATACCGAAGGTTACATTTTTAAATTTTAAGTTAATTTTAATTGAAATTTGAATTTAAATGTTCATATCTCCGCTTCTACTGGGAATTGAGAGTCGAATTTATGGTGAGAATAGGGTTGATACAGGACTATATTGAGGCAAAAGCGCGTTCCTGTATCTTGAGCCGTTTAGGAGATACCGAAGGTTACATTTTTAAATTTTAAGTTAATTTTAATTGAAATTTGAATTTAAATGTTCATATCTCCGCTTCTACTGGGAATTGAGAGTCGAATTTATGGTGAGAATAGGGTTGATACAGGACTATATTGAGGCAAAAGCGCGTTCCTGTATCTTGAGCCGTTTAGGAGATACCGAAGGTTACATTTTTAAATTTTAAGTTAATTTTAATTGAAATTTGAATTTAAATGTTCATATCTCCGCTTCTACTGGGAATTGAGAGTCGAATTTATGGTGAGAATAGGGTTGATACAGGACTATATTGAGGCAAAAGCGCGTTCCTGTATCTTGAGCCGTTTAGGAGATACCGAAGGTTACATTTTTAAATTTTAAGTTAATTTTAATTGAAATTTGAATTTAAATGTTCATATCTCCGCTTCTACTGGGAATTGAGAGTCGAGATTTATGGTGAGAATAGGGTTGATACAGGACTATATTGAGGCAAAAGCGCGTTCCTGTATCTTGAGCCGTTTAGGAGATACCGAAGGTTACATTTTTAAATTTTAAGTTAATTTTAATTGAAATTTGAATTTAAATGTTCATATCTCCGCTTCTACTGGGAATTGAGAGTCGAGATTTATGGTGAGAATAGGGTTGATACAGGACTATATTGAGGCAAAAGCGCGTTCCTGTATCTTGAGCCGTTTAGGAGATACCGAAGGTTACATTTTTAAATTTTAAGTTAATTTTAATTGAAATTTGAATTTAAATGTTCATATCTCCGCTTCTACTGGGAATTGAGAGTCGAGATTTATGGTGAGAATAGGGTTGATACAGGACTATATTGAGGCAAAAGCGCGTTCCTGTATCTTGAGCCGTTTAGGAGATACCGAAGGTTACATTTTTAAATTTTAAGTTAATTTTAATTGAAATTTGAATTTAAATGTTCATATCTCCGCTTCTACTGGGAATTGAGAGTCGAAATTTATGGTGAGAATAGGGTTGATACAGGACTATATTGAGGCAAAAGCGCGTTCCTGTATCTTGAGCCGTTTAGGAGATACCGAAGGTTACATTTTTAAATTTTAAGTTAATTTTAATTGAAATTTGAATTTAAATGTTCATATCTCCGCTTCTACTGGGAATTGAGAGTCGAAATTTATGGTGAGAATAGGGTTGATACAGGACTATATTGAGGCAAAAGCGCGTTCCTGTATCTTGAGCCGTTTAGGAGATACCGAAGGTTACATTTTTAAATTTTAAGTTAATTTTAATTGAAATTTGAATTTAAATGTTCATATCTCCGCTTCTACTGGGAATTGAGAGTCGAAATTTATGGTGAGAATAGGGTTGATACAGGACTATATTGAGGCAAAAGCGCGTTCCTGTATCTTGAGCCGTTTAGGAGATACCGAAGGTTACATTTTTAAATTTTAAGTTAATTTTAATTGAAATTTGAATTTAAATGTTCATATCTCCGCTTCTACTGGGAATTGAGAGTCGAAATTTATGGTGAGAATAGGGTTGATACAGGACTATATTGAGGCAAAAGCGCGTTCCTGTATCTTGAGCCGTTTAGGAGATACCGAAGGTTACATTTTTAAATTTTAAGTTAATTTTAATTGAAATTTGAATTTAAATGTTCATATCTCCGCTTCTACTGGGAATTGAGAGTCGAATTTATGGTGAGAATAGGGTTGATACAGGACTATATTGAGGCAAAAGCGCGTTCCTGTATCTTGAGCCGTTTAGGAGATACCGAAGGTTACATTTTTAAATTTTAAGTTAATTTTAATTGAAATTTGAATTTAAATGTTCATATCTCCGCTTCTACTGGGAATTGAGAGTCGAAATTTATGGTGAGAATAGGGTTGATACAGGACTATATTGAGGCAAAAGCGCGTTCCTGTATCTTGAGCCGTTTAGGAGATACCGAAGGTTACATTTTTAAATTTTAAGTTAATTTTAATTGAAATTTGAATTTAAATGTTCATATCTCCGCTTCTACTGGGAATTGAGAGTCGAATTTATGGTGAGAATAGGGTTGATACAGGACTATATTGAGGCAAAAGCGCGTTCCTGTATCTTGAGCCGTTTAGGAGATACCGAAGGTTACATTTTTAAATTTTAAGTTAATTTTAATTGAAATTTGAATTTAAATGTTCATATCTCCGCTTCTACTGGGAATTGAGAGTCGAGATTTATGGTGAGAATAGGGTTGATACAGGACTATATTGAGGCAAAAGCGCGTTCCTGTATCTTGAGCCGTTTAGGAGATACCGAAGGTTACATTTTTAAATTTTAAGTTAATTTTAATTGAAATTTGAATTTAAATGTTCATATCTCCGCTTCTACTGGGAATTGAGAGTCGAAATTTATGGTGAGAATAGGGTTGATACAGGACTATATTGAGGCAAAAGCGCGTTCCTGTATCTTGAGCCGTTTAGGAGATACCGAAGGTTACATTTTTAAATTTTAAGTTAATTTTAATTGAAATTTGAATTTAAATGTTCATATCTCCGCTTCTACTGGGAATTGAGAGTCGAGATTTATGGTGAGAATAGGGTTGATACAGGACTATATTGAGGCAAAAGCGCGTTCCTGTATCTTGAGCCGTTTAGGAGATACCGAAGGTTACATTTTTAAATTTTAAGTTAATTTTAATTGAAATTTGAATTTAAATGTTCATATCTCCGCTTCTACTGGGAATTGAGAGTCGAATTTATGGTGGGATAGGGTTGATACAGGACTATATTGAGGCAAAAGCGCGTTCCTGTATCTTGAGCCGTTTAGGAGATATCGAAGGTTACATTTTTAAATTTACGTTAATTTTAATTGAAATTTGAATTTAAATGTTCATATCTCCGCTTCTACTGGGAATTGAGAGTCGAAATTTATGGGGGGATAGGGTTGATACAGGACTATATTGAGGCAAAAGCGCGTTCCTGTATCTTGAGCCGTTTAGGGAGATATCGAAGGTTACATTTTTAAATTTTACGTTAATTTTAATTGAAATTTGAATTTAAATGTTCATATCTCCGCTTCTACTGGGAATTGAGAGTCGAAATTTATGGTGGAATAGGGTTGATACAGGACTATATTGAGGCAAAAGCGCGTTCCTGTATCTTGAGCCGTTTAGGAGATACCGAAGGTTACATTTTTAAATTTTACGTTAATTTTAATTGAAATTTGAATTTAAATGTTCATATCTCCGCTTCTACTGGGAATTGAGAGTCGAAATTTATGGTGAGAATAGGGTTGATACAGGACTATATTGAGGCAAAAGCGCGTTCCTGTATCTTGAGCCGTTTAGGAGATACCGAAGGTTACATTTTTAAATTTTACGTTAATTTTAATTGAAATTTGAATTTAAATGTTCATATCTCCGCTTCTACTGGGAATTGAGAGTCGAAATTTATGGTGGGATAGGGTTGATACAGGACTATATTGAGGCAAAAGCGCGTTCCTGTATCTTGAGCCGTTTAGGAGATACCGAAGGTTACATTTTTAAATTTTAAGTTAATTTTAATTGAAATTTGAATTTAAATGTTCATATCTCCGCTTCTACTGGGAATTGAGAGTCGAAATTTATGGTGAGAATAGGGTTGATACAGGACTATATTGAGGCAAAAGCGCGTTCCTGTATCTTGAGCCGTTTAGGAGATACCGAAGGTTACATTTTTAAATTTTAAGTTAATTTTAATTGAAATTTGAATTTAAATGTTCATATCTCCGCTTCTACTGGGAATTGAGAGTCGAAATTTATGGTGAGAATAGGGTTGATACAGGACTATATTGAGGCAAAAGCGCGTTCCTGTATCTTGAGCCGTTTAGGAGATATCGAAGGTTACATTTTTAAATTTTACGTTAATTTTAATTGAAATTTGAATTTAAATGTTCATATCTCCGCTTCTACTGGGAATTGAGAGTCGAAATTTATGGTGGGGATAGGGTTGATACAGGACTATATTGAGGCAAAAGCGCGTTCCTGTATCTTGAGCCATTTAGGAGATACCGAAGGTTACATTTTTAAATTTTAAGTTAATTTTAATTGAAATTTGAATTTAATGTTCATATCCCGCTTCTCTAATTGAAATTTCGAAATTCATTAGTAGAAGCGAGATATGAACATTTAAATTCAAATTTCAATTAAATTAACTTAAAATTTAAAAATGTAACCTTCGTATCTCCTAAATGGCTCAAGATACAGGAACGCGCTTTTGCCTCATATAGTCCTGTATCAACCCTATTCTCACCATAAATTTCGACTCTCAATTCCCAGTAGAAGCGGAGATATGAACATTTAAATTCAAATTTCAATTAAAATTAACGTAAAATTTAAAAATGTAACCTTCGGTATCTCCTAAACGGCTCAAGATACAGGAACGCGCTTTTGCCTCAATATAGTCCTGTATCAACCCTATCCCACCATAAATTTCGACTCTCAATTCCCAGTAGAAGCGGAGATATGAACATTTAAATTCAAATTTCAATTAAAATTAACGTAAAATTTAAAAATGTAACCTTCGGTATCTCCTAAACGGCTCAAGATACAGGAACGCGCTTTTGCCTCAATATAGTCCTGTATCAACCCTATCCCACCATAAATTTCGACTCTCAATTCCCAGTAGAAGCGGAGATATGAACATTTAAATTCAAATTTCAATTAAAATTAACGTAAAATTTAAAAATGTAACCTTCGGTATCTCCTAAACGGCTCAAGATACAGGAACGCGCTTTTGCCTCAATATAGTCCTGTATCAACCCTATCCCACCATAAATTTCGACTCTCAATTCCCAGTAGAAGCGGAGATATGAACATTTAAATTCAAATTTCAATTAAAATTAACTTAAAATTTAAAAATGTAACCTTCGGTATCTCCTAAACGGCTCAAGATACAGGAACGCGCTTTTGCCTCAATATAGTCCTGTATCAACCCTATCCCACCATAAATTTCGACTCTCAATTCCCAGTAGAAGCGGAGATATGAACATTTAAATTCAAATTTCAATTAAAATTAACGTAAAATTTAAAAATGTAACCTTCGGTATCTCCTAAACGGCTCAAGATACAGGAACGCGCTTTTGCCTCAATATAGTCCTGTATCAACCCTATCCCACCATAAATTTCGACTCTCAATTCCCAGTAGAAGCGGAGATATGAACATTTAAATTCAAATTTCAATTAAAATTAACGTAAAATTTAAAAATGTAACCTTCGATATCTCCTAAACGGCTCAAGATACAGGAACGCGCTTTTGCCTCAATATAGTCCTGTATCAACCCTATCCCACCATAAATTTCGACTCTCAATTCCCAGTAGAAGCGGAGATATGAACATTTAAATTCAAATTTCAATTAAAATTAACGTAAAATTTAAAAATGTAACTTCGGTATCTCCTAAACGGCTCAAGATACAGGAACGCGCTTTTGCCTCAATATAGTCCTGTATCAACCCTATTCCCACCATAAATTTCGACTCTCAATTCCCAGTAGAAGCGGAGATATGAACATTTAAATTCAAATTTCAATTAAAATTAACGTAAAATTTAAAAATGTAACCTTCGGTATCTCCTAAACGGCTCAAGATACAGGAACGCGCTTTTGCCTCAATATAGTCCTGTATCAACCCTATTCTCACCATAAATTTCGACTCTCAATTCCCAGTAGAAGCGGAGATATGAACATTTAAATTCAAATTTCAATTAAAATTAACGTAAAATTTAAAAATGTAACCTTCGATATCTCCTAAACGGCTCAAGATACAGGAACGCGCTTTTGCCTCAATATAGTCCTGTATCAACCCTATTCCCACCATAAATTTCGACTCTCAATTCCCAGTAGAAGCGGAGATATGAACATTTAAATTCAAATTTCAATTAAAATTAACTTAAAATTTAAAAATGTAACCTTCGGTATCTCCTAAACGGCTCAAGATACAGGAACGCGCTTTTGCCTCAATATAGTCCTGTATCAACCCTATTCTCACCATAAATTTCGACTCTCAATTCCCAGTAGAAGCGGAGATATGAACATTTAAATTCAAATTTCAATTAAAATTAACTTAAAATTTAAAAATGTAACCTTCGGTATCTCCTAAACGGCTCAAGATACAGGAACGCGCTTTTGCCTCAATATAGTCCTGTATCAACCCTATTCCCACCATAAATTTCGACTCTCAATTCCCAGTAGAAGCGGAGATATGAACATTTAAATTCAAATTTCAATTAAAATTAACGTAAAATTTAAAAATGTAACCTTCGGTATCTCCTAAACGGCTCAAGATACAGGAACGCGCTTTTGCCTCAATATAGTCCTGTATCAACCCTATCCCACCATAAATTTCGACTCTCAATTCCCAGTAGAAGCGGAGATATGAACATTTAAATTCAAATTTCAATTAAAATTAACGTAAAATTTAAAAATGTAACCTTCGATATCTCCTAAACGGCTCAAGATACAGGAACGCGCTTTTGCCTCAATATAGTCCTGTATCAACCCTATCCCCACCATAAATTTCGACTCTCAATTCCCAGTAGAAGCGGAGATATGAACATTTAAATTCAAATTTCAATTAAAATTAACGTAAAATTTAAAAATGTAACCTTCGTATCTCCTAAACGGCTCAAGATACAGGAACGCGCTTTTGCCTCAATATAGTCCTGTATCAACCCTATTCCCACCATAAATTTCGACTCTCAATTCCCAGTAGAAGCGGAGATATGAACATTTAAATTCAAATTTCAATTAAAATTAACTTAAAATTTAAAAATGTAACCTTCGTATCTCCTAAACGGCTCAAGATACAGGAACGCGCTTTTGCCTCAATATAGTCCTGTATCAACCCTATCCCCACCATAAATTTCGACTCTCAATTCCCAGTAGAAGCGGAGATATGAACATTTAAATTCAAATTTCAATTAAAATTAACGTAAAATTTAAAAATGTAACCTTCGGTATCTCCTAAACGGCTCAAGATACAGGAACGCGCTTTTGCCTCAATATAGTCCTGTATCAACCCTATTCTCACCATAAATTTCGACTCTCAATTCCCAGTAGAAGCGGAGATATGAACATTTAAATTCAAATTTCAATTAAAATTAACTTAAAATTTAAAAATGTAACCTTCGGTATCTCCTAAACGGCTCAAGATACAGGAACGCGCTTTTGCCTCAATATAGTCCTGTATCAACCCTATCCCACCATAAATTTCGACTCTCAATTCCCAGTAGAAGCGGAGATATGAACATTTAAATTCAAATTTCAATTAAAATTAACGTAAAATTTAAAAATGTAACCTTCGATATCTCCTAAACGGCTCAAGATACAGGAACGCGCTTTTGCCTCAATATAGTCCTGTATCAACCCTATCCCCACCATAAATTTCGACTCTCAATTCCCAGTAGAAGCGGAGATATGAACATTTAAATTCAAATTTCAATTAAAATTAACGTAAAATTTAAAAATGTAACCTTCGGTATCTCCTAAACGGCTCAAGATACAGGAACGCGCTTTTGCCTCAATATAGTCCTGTATCAACCCTATTCCCACCATAAATTTCGACTCTCAATTCCCAGTAGAAGCGGAGATATGAACATTTAAATTCAAATTTCAATTAAAATTAACGTAAAATTTAAAAATGTAACCTTCGGTATCTCCTAAACGGCTCAAGATACAGGAACGCGCTTTTGCCTCAATATAGTCCTGTATCAACCCTATTCTCACCATAAATTTCGACTCTCAATTCCCAGTAGAAGCGGAGATATGAACATTTAAATTCAAATTTCAATTAAAATTAACTTAAAATTTAAAAATGTAACCTTCGGTATCTCCTAAACGGCTCAAGATACAGGAACGCGCTTTTGCCTCAATATAGTCCTGTATCAACCCTATTCCCACCATAAATTTCGACTCTCAATTCCCAGTAGAAGCGGAGATATGAACATTTAAATTCAAATTTCAATTAAAATTAACTTAAAATTTAAAAATGTAACCTTCGGTATCTCCTAAACGGCTCAAGATACAGGAACGCGCTTTTGCCTCAATATAGTCCTGTATCAACCCTATTCTCACCATAAATTTCGACTCTCAATTCCCAGTAGAAGCGGAGATATGAACATTTAAATTCAAATTTCAATTAAAATTAACTTAAAATTTAAAAATGTAACCTTCGGTATCTCCTAAACGGCTCAAGATACAGGAACGCGCTTTTGCCTCAATATAGTCCTGTATCAACCCTATCCCCACCATAAATTTCGACTCTCAATTCCCAGTAGAAGCGGAGATATGAACATTTAAATTCAAATTTCAATTAAAATTAACGTAAAATTTAAAAATGTAACCTTCGGTATCTCCTAAACGGCTCAAGATACAGGAACGCGCTTTTGCCTCAATATAGTCCTGTATCAACCCTATTCCCACCATAAATTTCGACTCTCAATTCCCAGTAGAAGCGGAGATATGAACATTTAAATTCAAATTTCAATTAAAATTAACTTAAAATTTAAAAATGTAACCTTCGGTATCTCCTAAACGGCTCAAGATACAGGAACGCGCTTTTGCCTCAATATAGTCCTGTATCAACCCTATTCCCACCATAAATTTCGACTCTCAATTCCCAGTAGAAGCGGAGATATGAACATTTAAATTCAAATTTCAATTAAAATTAACGTAAAATTTAAAAATGTAACCTTCGGTATCTCCTAAACGGCTCAAGATACAGGAACGCGCTTTTGCCTCAATATAGTCCTGTATCAACCCTATTCCACCATAAATTTCGACTCTCAATTCCCAGTAGAAGCGGAGATATGAACATTTAAATTCAAATTTCAATTAAAATTAACGTAAAATTTAAAAATGTAACCTTCGGTATCTCCTAAACGGCTCAAGATACAGGAACGCGCTTTTGCCTCAATATAGTCCTGTATCAACCCTATTCCACCATAAATTTCGACTCTCAATTCCCAGTAGAAGCGGAGATATGAACATTTAAATTCAAATTTCAATTAAAATTAACGTAAAATTTAAAAATGTAACCTTCGATATCTCCTAAACGGCTCAAGATACAGGAACGCGCTTTTGCCTCAATATAGTCCTGTATCAACCCTATCCCCACCATAAATTTCGACTCTCAATTCCCAGTAGAAGCGGAGATATGAACATTTAAATTCAAATTTCAATTAAAATTAACGTAAAATTTAAAAATGTAACCTTCGGTATCTCCTAAACGGCTCAAGATACAGGAACGCGCTTTTGCCTCAATATAGTCCTGTATCAACCCTATCCCACCATAAATTTCGACTCTCAATTCCCAGTAGAAGCGGAGATATGAACATTTAAATTCAAATTTCAATTAAAATTAACTTAAAATTTAAAAATGTAACCTTCGGTATCTCCTAAACGGCTCAAGATACAGGAACGCGCTTTTGCCTCAATATAGTCCTGTATCAACCCTATTCCACCATAAATTTCGACTCTCAATTCCCAGTAGAAGCGGAGATATGAACATTTAAATTCAAATTTCAATTAAAATTAACTTAAAATTTAAAAATGTAACCTTCGTATCTCCTAAACGGCTCAAGATACAGGAACGCGCTTTTGCCTCAATATAGTCCTGTATCAACCCTATCCCACCATAAATTTCGACTCTCAATTCCCAGTAGAAGCGGAGATATGAACATTTAAATTCAAATTTCAATTAAAATTAACGTAAAATTTAAAAATGTAACCTTCGATATCTCCTAAACGGCTCAAGATACAGGAACGCGCTTTTGCCTCAATATAGTCCTGTATCAACCCTATCCCCACCATAAATTTCGACTCTCAATTCCCAGTAGAAGCGGAGATATGAACATTTAAATTCAAATTTCAATTAAAATTAACTTAAAATTTAAAAATGTAACCTTCGGTATCTCCTAAACGGCTCAAGATACAGGAACGCGCTTTTGCCTCAATATAGTCCTGTATCAACCCTATTCCACCATAAATTTCGACTCTCAATTCCCAGTAGAAGCGGAGATATGAACATTTAAATTCAAATTTCAATTAAAATTAACTTAAAATTTAAAAATGTAACCTTCGGTATCTCCTAAACGGCTCAAGATACAGGAACGCGCTTTTGCCTCAATATAGTCCTGTATCAACCCTATTCCACCATAAATTTCGACTCTCAATTCCCAGTAGAAGCGGAGATATGAACATTTAAATTCAAATTTCAATTAAAATTAACTTAAAATTTAAAAATGTAACCTTCGGTATCTCCTAAACGGCTCAAGATACAGGAACGCGCTTTTGCCTCAATATAGTCCTGTATCAACCCTATCCCCACCATAAATTTCGACTCTCAATTCCCAGTAGAAGCGGAGATATGAACATTTAAATTCAAATTTCAATTAAAATTAACGTAAAATTTAAAAATGTAACCTTCGGTATCTCCTAAACGGCTCAAGATACAGGAACGCGCTTTTGCCTCAATATAGTCCTGTATCAACCCTATCCCCACCATAAATTTCGACTCTCAATTCCCAGTAGAAGCGGAGATATGAACATTTAAATTCAAATTTCAATTAAAATTAACGTAAAATTTAAAAATGTAACCTTCGATATCTCCTAAACGGCTCAAGATACAGGAACGCGCTTTTGCCTCAATATAGTCCTGTATCAACCCTATTCCACCATAAATTTCGACTCTCAATTCCCAGTAGAAGCGGAGATATGAACATTTAAATTCAAATTTCAATTAAAATTAACGTAAAATTTAAAAATGTAACCTTCGATATCTCCTAAACGGCTCAAGATACAGGAACGCGCTTTTGCCTCAATATAGTCCTGTATCAACCCTATTCCCACCATAAATTTCGACTCTCAATTCCCAGTAGAAGCGGAGATATGAACATTTAAATTCAAATTTCAATTAAAATTAACTTAAAATTTAAAAATGTAACCTTCGGTATCTCCTAAACGGCTCAAGATACAGGAACGCGCTTTTGCCTCAATATAGTCCTGTATCAACCCTATTCCCACCATAAATTTCGACTCTCAATTCCCAGTAGAAGCGGAGATATGAACATTTAAATTCAAATTTCAATTAAAATTAACGTAAAATTTAAAAAATGTAACCTTCGATATCTCCTAAACGGCTCAAGATACAGGAACGCGCTTTTGCCTCAATATAGTCCTGTATCAACCCTATTCCACCATAAATTTCGACTCTCAATTCCCAGTAGAAGCGGAGATATGAACATTTAAATTCAAATTTCAATTAAAATTAACTTAAAATTTAAAAATGTAACCTTCGTATCTCCTAAACGGCTCAAGATACAGGAACGCGCTTTTGCCTCAATATAGTCCTGTATCAACCCTATTCTCACCATAAATTTCGACTCTCAATTCCCAGTAGAAGCGGAGATATGAACATTTAAATTCAAATTTCAATTAAAATTAACTTAAAATTTAAAAATGTAACCTTCGGTATCTCCTAAACGGCTCAAGATACAGGAACGCGCTTTTGCCTCAATATAGTCCTGTATCAACCCTATCCCCACCATAAATTTCGACTCTCAATTCCCAGTAGAAGCGGAGATATGAACATTTAAATTCAAATTTCAATTAAAATTAACGTAAAATTTAAAAATGTAACCTTCGGTATCTCCTAAACGGCTCAAGATACAGGAACGCGCTTTTGCCTCAATATAGTCCTGTATCAACCCTATTCCCACCATAAATTTCGACTCTCAATTCCCAGTAGAAGCGGAGATATGAACATTTAAATTCAAATTTCAATTAAAATTAACTAAAATTTAAAAATGTAACCTTCGTATCTCCTAAACGGCTCAAGATACAGGAACGCGCTTTTGCCTCAATATAGTCCTGTATCAACCCTATCCCACCATAAATTTCGACTCTCAATTCCCAGTAGAAGCGGAGATATGAACATTTAAATTCAAATTTCAATTAAAATTAACGTAAAATTTAAAAATGTAACCTTCGTATCTCCTAAACGGCTCAAGATACAGGAACGCGCTTTTGCCTCAATATAGTCCTGTATCAACCCTATCCCACCATAAATTTCGACTCTCAATTCCCAGTAGAAGCGGAGATATGAACATTTAAATTCAAATTTCAATTAAAATTAACGTAAAATTTAAAAATGTAACCTTCGTATCTCCTAAACGGCTCAAGATACAGGAACGCGCTTTTGCCTCAATATAGTCCTGTATCAACCCTATTCCCACCATAAATTTCGACTCTCAATTCCCAGTAGAAGCGGAGATATGAACATTTAAATTCAAATTTCAATTAAAATTAACTTAAAATTTAAAAATGTAACCTTCGGTATCTCCTAAACGGCTCAAGATACAGGAACGCGCTTTTGCCTCAATATAGTCCTGTATCAACCCTATTCCCACCATAAATTTCGACTCTCAATTCCCAGTAAAAGCGGAGATATGAACATTTAAATTCAAATTTCAATTAAAATTAACTTAAAATTTAAAAATGTAACCTTCGGTATCTCCTAAACGGCTCAAGATACAGGAACGCGCTTTTGCCTCAATATAGTCCTGTATCAACCTATTCCCACCATAAATTTCGACTCTCAATTCCCAGTAGAAGCGGAGATATGAACATTTAAATTCAAATTTCAATTAAAATTAACTTAAAATTTAAAAATGTAACCTTCGGTATCTCCTAAGGCTCAAGATACAGGAACGCGCTTTTGCCTCAATATAGTCCTGTATCAACCCTATTCCCACCATAAATTTCGACTCTCAATTCCCAGTAGAAGCGGAGATATGAACATTTAAATTCAAATTTCAATTAAAATTATCTTAAAATTTAAAAATGTAACCTTCGGTATCTCCTAAACGGCTCAAGATACAGGAACGCGCTTTTGCCTCAATATAGTCCTGTATCAACACTATCCCCAACATAAATTTCGACTCTCAATTCCCAGTAGAAGCGGAGATATGAACATTTAAATTCAAATTTCAATTAAAATTAACGTAAAATTTAAAAATGTAACCTTCGATATCTCCTAAACGGCTCAAGATACAGGAACGCGCTTTTGCCTCAATATAGTCTGTATCAACCCTATTCCCACCATAAATTTCGACTCTCAATTCCCAGTAGAAGCGGAGATATGAACATTTAAATTCAAATTTCAATTAAAATTAACTTAAAATTAAAAATGTAACCTTCGGTATCTCCTAAACGGCTCAAGATACAGGAACGCGCTTTTGCCTCAATATAGTCCTGTATCAACCCTATCCCACCATAAATTTCGACTCTCAATTCCCAGTAGAAGCGGAGATATGAACATTTAAATTCAAATTTCAATTAAAATTAACGTAAAATTTAAAAATGTAACCTTCGATATCTCCTAAACGGCTCAAGATACAGGAACGCGCTTTTGCCTCAATATAGTCCTGTATCAACCCTATCCCACCATAAATTTCGACTCTCAATTCCCAGTAGAAGCGGAGATATGAACATTTAAATTCAAATTTCAATTAAAATTAACTTAAAATTTAAAAATGTAACCTTCGTATCTCCTAAACGGCTCAAGATACAGGAACGCGCTTTTGCCTCAATATAGTCCTGTATCAACCCTATCCACCATAAATTTCGACTCTCAATTCCCAGTAGAAGCGGAGATATGAACATTTAAATTCAAATTTCAATTAAATTAACGTAAAATTTAAAAAATGTAAACCTTCATATCTCCTGGTATTCTCCTAAACGGCTCAAGATACAGGACGCGCTTTTGCCTCAATATAGTCCCTTGTCAACCCTATCCCCACCATAAGTATTCGACTCTCAATTCCCAGTAGAAGCGAGATTATGAACATTAAATTCAAATTTCAATTAAAATTAACGTTAAAATTAAAAATGTAACCTTCGGTATCTCCTAAAACGGCTCAAGATACAGGAAACGCGCTTTTGCCTCAATATATCCTGTATCAACCCTATCTTCACCATAAATTTTCGACTCTCAATTCCAGTAGAAGCGGAGATATGAACATTTAAATTCAAATTTCAATTAAAATTAACGTAAAATTTTAAAAAATGTAAACCTTCGTATCTCCTAAACGGCTCAAGATACAGGAACGTGCTTGCCTCAATATAGTCCTTGTATCAACCCTATTCTTCCACCACTAAAATCTCCGACTAGCTCAATTCCCAGAGAAGCGGAGATATGAACATTTAAATTCAAATTTCAATTAAAAATTAACTTAAAATAAAAAATGCTAAACTTCGATATCTCCTAAAACGCTCAAGATACAGGAACGCGCTTTTGCCTCAATATAGTCCTGTATCAACCCTATTCTCCACCATAAATCTCGACTCTCAATTCCCAGTAGAAGCGGAGATATGAACACTTTAAATTCAAATTCAATTAAATTAACTTAAAATTTAAAAATGTAACCTCGGTATCTCCTAAACGGCTCAAGATACAGGAAACGCGCTTTTGCCTCAATATAGTCCTGTATCAACCCTATCCCACCATAAAATTCGACTTCTCAATTCCCAGTAGAAGCGGAGATATGAACATTTAATTCAAATTTCAATTAAAATTAACTAAAATTAAAATGTAGAACCTCGGTATCTCCTAAACGGCTCAAGATACAGGAAACGCGCTTTTGCCTCAATATAGTCCTGTTATCAACCCTATTCTCACCATAAATCTCGACTCTCAATTCCCCAGTAGAAGCGGAGATATGAACATTTAAATTCAAATTTCAATTAAATTAACTTAAAATTTAAAAATGTAACCTTCGGTATCTCCTAAACGGCTCAAGATACAGGAACGCGCTTTTGCCTCAATTAGTCCTGTATCAACCCTACCCACCATAAATCTCGCACTCTCAATGTCCCAGTAGAAAGCGGAGATATGAACATTTAAATTCAAATTTCAATTAAAATTAAACTTAAAATTTTAAAATGTAAACCTCTCGGTATCCCTAAACGGCTCAAGATACAGGAACGCGCTTTGGCCTCAATATAGTCCTGTAATCAACCCTATTCGCACCATAAATTTCGACTCTCAATTCCCAGTAGAAAGCGGAGATGATAGAACATTTAAATTCAAATTTCAATTAAAATTAAACTTAAAATTTAAAAAATGTAACCTTCGTATCTCCTAAACGGCCTCAAGATACAGGAACGCGCTTTTGCCTCAATATAGTCCTGTATCAAACCCTATTCTCACCATAAATCTCGACTCTCAATTCCCAGTAGAAGCGGAGATATGAACATTAAATTCAAATTTCAATTAAAATTAACTTTAAAATTTAAAAAGTAACCTTCGGTATCTCCTAAACGGCTCAGATACCAGGAACGCGCTTTTGCCTCAATATAGTCCTGTTCCAACCCTATTCCACCATAAATCTCGACTCTCAATTCCCAGTAGAAGCGGAGATTATGAACATTTTAAATTTCAAATTTCAATTAAAATTAACTTAAAATTTAAAAATGTAACCTTCGTATCTCCTAAACGGCTCAAGATACAGGAACGCGCTTTTGCCTCAATATAGTCCTGTATCACACCCTATTCTCACCATAAATCTCGATCTCAATTCCCAGTAGAAGCGGAGATATGAACATTTAAATTCAAATTTCAATTAAAATAACTTAAAATTAAAAAATGTAACCTTCGGTATCTCCTAAAACGGCGCTCAAGATACAGGAACGCGCTTTTGCCTCAATATTAGTCCTGTATCAAACCCTATTCTCCACCATAAATTCTCGACTCTCAATTCCAGTAGAAGCGGAGATATGAACATTTAAATTCAAATTTCAATTAAAATTAACTTAAAATTTAAAATGTAACCTTCGGTATCTCCTAAACGGCTCAGATACAGGAACGCGCTTTTGCCTCAATATAGTCCTGTATCAACCCTATTCTCACCATAAATCTCGACTCTCAATTCCCAGTAGAAGCGGAGATATGAACATTTAAATCAAATTTCAATTAAAATTAACTTAAAATTTTAAAAATGTAACCTTCGGTATCTCCTAAACGGCTTCAAGATACAGGAACGCGCGCTTTTGCCTCAATATAGTCCGTATCAACCCTATTCTCACCATAAATCTCGACTCTCAATTCCCAGTAGAAGCGGAGATATGAACATTTAGATTCAAATTTCATTAAAAATAATCTAAAATTTAAAAATGTAACCTTCGGTATCTCCATAAACGGCTCAAGATACAGGAACCGCTTTTGCCTCAATATAGTCCTGTTCAAACCCTATTCTCACCATAAATCTCGACTCTCAATTCCCGTAGAAGCGAAGTTATGAACATTTAAATTCAAATTTCAATTAAATTAACTTAAAATTTAAAAAAATGTAACTTCGGTATCTCCTAAACGGCTCAAGATACAGGAACGCGCTTTTGCCTCAATATAGCTCCTGTATCAACCCTATTCTCACCATAAATTCGACTCTCAATTCCCAGTAGAAGCGGAGATATGAAACATTTAAATCAAATTTCCATTAAAATTATAAAATTTAAAATATGTAACCTTCGTATCTCCTAAACGGCTTCAAGATCTAGAAACGCGCTTTTGCCTTCAATATAGTCCTGTAGTCAAACCCTATTCCCACCATAAATTTCGACTTCTCCAATTTTCCCAGTAAGCCCGGAGTTATGAACAATTAAAATTCAAATTTCAATTTAAAATTAACTAAATTTAAAAAATGTAAACCTTTCGTATCCTCCCTAAAAAACGGCTTTCAAAAAAAAGGGGGGATTTTTTTTAAAACAGGGGGGAAAAAAAAAAAAAAAACCGCCGGCTTTTTGGGCCTTTTTTCCAATTTTTATTAAAGTCTGTAATTTCATCCCTATTAAATTTTCACCCATTTAAAATCTCGGACTCAAATCTCTTTTCCT
>NW_020230150.1:272900-342237 GCF_003227715.2 Harpegnathos saltator | reverse complement strand
AAAGCGAGGGTGGCGGGGGGAAGAAATAAAGGTATTCATTATAAAATATCTATTGTGGTTTATTTTTTTACAATTGTGCAGCGAGTACGTATTACATGTCAAATATGCGGCGTCAAATATGAATTACAAATTTAGAAAAAGAATGTGTTGCACTCGCTCATTCTCGAAACATTACATTCATGCTTTGCAACCGCGTTCGCGAAAGTAGATCCGTTGTAATTTGAAAACTCAAAATTTATAGCGATCCGTATGTTACGTTTTCGATTTAAATACGATTTTCGCGGTGCCTGTCGTGTTTCTTCACCTTCTAATTCGTGTGTAGCATTTGTTACTTGATAAAAATCTTTTAGGTTAGAATTAAACAATGATACAATGCGCTCACTGTTCATATCGCAATTCGACGTTTCTGGAGCAGTAAACGTATCACATCCCTGAAACGATTTTTCTTGTTGCTGCTGTTCCACAAGCGCCGCCACTTTCCGCTTTGAAGAAGGAGTGTCTCGTACAATACTTTCTTTATTGTCTTTTCATTATGCCTAGCGTATATTGTACCGCACCGCACTGGATGACGATCGGGCGACCTGAGCGTTACGTCGTAAAATAAAGAGCCGTCAGATTTACGCGCTAGGCTAAGTATTCCTAGGTTTGCCGAAAAACTAGGTGTGACAAGTACGCAGAAACCGTCATTGCGAACACAAAGTACAGTATATTTTCGACTCGCATAAAACGGCTGGTCGCGCAACATTTTATCGGCTTTACGGTCCAATGACAAATGTTGAAATGTAGCGTTTGGACAATTTTTTGAATCATCGCAACAGCGTCTACGGACAAACGATTTGGTTTTTTTAACAACGCGGCAGTGCGAGTTATTCCGCATGACACAATCGTGAAGGCAAATGGCAATTCGTCTAATATGCTTTGCGATGATTCTTTTATAGTTTCTTGCAATAATGACGACCATTTGTCCTTCGTTCGCTTTGAGCGCCTGATTCGTATATAATCGATTGTTTGCGAGTCTTTATTGTACCACGACATGCTAGGTTCTCTACTGTATATATTAACAATACCTTCGGATAAAAATTCATAAGTTATAAGTTTAGGCGATTGCATCTCGATACCTGCAGAATTTGATACGTCAAAGCCGACTCTATTGATTAAACACCAGGGCACAACGTGATTAAATTGGCACAATAGATTCTCTAGAAGTTCTTCACAATGTTCCCGATTAGGCGATGTAGAGATCGCACTTACTTGCTAACGCATCCTCGTGGCACGCGCGTCGACATTTGTCCAGGTGTGCTTCGATGTAAGCCTCGGACTCTGCATTCGGACACTTGACGATCACTGCTTCACTCAACATTCCCAAGAACGAGCGTTGTTTTGCGATGAGACGATAGCCATATCTTCTGCGGGTCCGTTGAGAAAAAGGTCACTTGCTTCCGCCACTTGTGGAATGTCTATAATATTTTGCACACTGAACTCACGTTCGAAATTTTCATTGGATGTAATATCTAATTGCTTCATCCAACTTGTCGTACTGATGTCCAAATTAACGTAGTTCATATTATCGCACACTTGCGGAAGTTGTGCCGATTGCAGCTGCAATGACGGATACGGGTACTCTGGTACAGATGTTGTTGAGTGCAGCACTTGCACTGGTCGTCCTTGTGGAGGCGGTGTTCCGTACGTAAAATTAGGCGACGCGAAACTGTTCGACTGACAATGATACCTCGGCTAACGATGAAAATGACGCCAATGGTATTTCAGCCTCTTTATTCTGCGAAGCGATCCGAAATCCGTGCGCGTCGCGCTTCAGCAAAATGGATATGTTATCAGTCAACATATCATTTGAGCATGCGGCAGACTTCGATCGTAGAGTCGAGCATATCGTCGGATCTAACGTCATTCTGCTGGTCACTGCTTGGCGTCACCGCTTCAATAGCGACTTCTTGAATCGACGCATCCACATTGGTAATATTTTCAAATTTATCTAAATTGTCAACCGTATCGACCCCCACGGTAGTCACTGATGTGATTTTTTCCACCGCCGTTACATTATTTTCTGTTTTATTTTCAAAAACACGAAATTGCCATCATGTCCCCGATAACATATCTTTTCTGAATGTTGTATATTCATGATGCTTGGCAGATTGCAGTTCGCTTGTTCTTGCGGCGCTTTGTTGTTGATTGAGGCTGGAACTGTTTTGTGGTCAAAAGTAACAACAGTTTCAATTTCACTTGTCACGGGAGCGCCTACTTTCCTGGCCGCTTCGACGTCGCCGTTTAATATAACGGGTGTTGTATCATTGTGCATTTTAATATGCTTCAAGTTGGAACTGAAGTTATTTACTATTTTGCACACGTTGCAATCGTGAATCTCCATCGATATGTCACGAAAATCGTCGAAGTCTTCTTGCAAGAAATGTGTTAACATTTCATAGCGAATATTAAGTTTATTATTTAACTCACTCAATTGTTCACTTATGCGCTTGTACGCTCGTTGCACGTAATCGCCGTGATGTTCGCGTATCCATCGGGCCCTGGCTGATACGTCTGTTTTATCGAAGACGTTACTGTGTCCTTCGCACATTGAAAACGTAACGGCACCAACGATTTGTTTTCGGCGTTGCACGGGAACAAACATTTTTTATAACAAATTATTAAACAGTCTGTCAGACTAAACTTAAAGTGTCAGACTGACACGTACGCGCAACTCGTATTCGACACTCGCGATTGCTGTCTTGTTTCGAAGTGACCCGAGTCCTTCGAGAGAACGTTTGGATGTGACCGAATTTCACCCCTTGTGCACGTATTTAAACTGAAAGACGATACGTTTCGCTCGGATCTTCAAATTACTTTTCAGGTCATTTCAAGCGATCCGCTCAGTGTTAGGTTAGGTTAGGTTAGGTTAAGATTAGATTAGGAGATACCTAAACCCTAAGCCTTTACAACGGCCAATGTGAAATCTTGACTGAAACGCCTCAACTTGATAGCATCTGTTCGGCGCGACAATGTGACGCTTAGGCGATCACATTTTATCTCTTTCTAAAAAAGGGAGCCGTGTTATCATGCAGCTATAAGAAGAAGCTCGACATCGCCGAACAGTTATTGCTAAATTGCCGATATTTTTCATTGCGTCTGTCACCCAAAGAATAGAAGGAGCAGTGCGGTATGGCGTCAACGACACCGCGTCGTCGTTTCGTCACAGCGAGCGACAACAACGTTTGCCGTCACAACAGCGAAGAGGACGAAACAAGGCCGTCGCCGACGACGATACAAGGCAATGTGCAGCGAGAATTTACATCGAGCGTACAGTTAGGGCAGCCTATATATGTGCAATTTGATTCTTTCGAACAACGATTGGCCACTTTTGATCAATGGTTACGCGACGCATTGCCGTCGCGACGGCATCATCGAGATTTAGCGTGGGTCGGTTTCTTTTACACGGTATCTCCGATTTGATGATGTGCTACATGTGCGGACTCGTATTGAAAAATTGGCGTAGTAGTGACGATGTGACCATAACGAATGACACATTTGATCCGTGGAGGGAACATTTGTACTGGAGTCGAGAATGTTCCTGGGCCAAAGTTGTATCCCGCGTTCATTTTCTCAACGAAGGTACTGCTGAGCCCGAATCAGAGAAAGCTGCTTCTCCGATCCCGGCACCGAGAAGACCGATCAGATTCGATCATGGTGATGATGGTGGTGATGATGGTGGTGATGATATCAATGACATTCTTGGCACGGAGAAGAACGAGTGTACCAGCGTAGGCGAGAGCGTTCAAAAGCGTTCCAACGTGGACGAGGACGAATGCCTCAATATGCGGCGATCTGTTGCATATGATCATCGGCGACGACAACGCGACTTCGATGAGCGCGTAGTTGATCGAATATTAATGGATTACATACCGGCGGCTACTCGTTCGATTGGCACAAATGACACTCTTGGCGTTACAGCTCTTTCGCATCGTTTGAACGATCTGCTTCTAGCCACGCAGCGCGACGTAAAAGAGTATACGAAATTGATCGAAAGCTTTGAACGTATGTCTTGCAACACTTCAAATTCAGTCGTGCAAATAGAAAATCTCTGTAACCGAGCTACTCTACTGTTGAATGTGCTACGTCATACGGACCATGCCGCGATTCGTGAAAACTTATTTTTAGTAATCGAACAGAGTCAGTCAGGCAGTCGTATAAATGCGAACGAATCTTTGACGGCGATGCGCTGACGCCGTCGACACCGACATTTCGATCTCAGCAGAAACTCAAAGAGTGTAAACACGAGTGTATCATATGTTACGAATATGAACGAAACGTTCTATTTTTACCTTGCCGACATACATTATCGTGTACGTACTGTAGCGAAAATCTAACTGAATGTCCTGTTTGTAGAGCGATTATACTCTTTGCAATTCAAATTCGATATTAAAACATATTATCGAACATATGAAATGAATACGTCGCAATATTAGCGAACGTAATGCCACGTAGTGGGGAGAGGGGAGGGATGTAGGAAAGAGGGGGGGTGGCTCAATAAAAACGCCAAGATCGCTGAACGAAGAATCTATTCGTACAGCAATGAATTCGTCGAAGAGTTCGAGCAGTGACAGCGACGATTGGGACGAGTTGTTCGTGTT
This sequence comes from Harpegnathos saltator, assembly GCF_003227715.2. Classification (NCBI taxonomy): domain Eukaryota; kingdom Metazoa; phylum Arthropoda; class Insecta; order Hymenoptera; family Formicidae; genus Harpegnathos; species Harpegnathos saltator. The sequence goes on along the minus strand of NW_020230150.1, from coordinate 337,597 downwards.
TGACGCAACGGGATCTAATTTCGTGATTACACGGCGCGCAATGCCACGCAGTGAGGAGGTGCTCGATAGAAACACCAAGACCTCTGGAAGTTCGTCAGATAGTTCGAGCAGCGACACCGAAGAAGACGATTTGTTCGAATATGAGATAGAGTCAGACTTTGTCCTCTCTACACCTCGTGTCCCATGGTTTGAATGGTGTGCCTTGGATGGATCGTCGAGTATCCATCGTTCGCTATATTATGATCGAGCGATCACGTGCAGTCGAGCGCGCGTGCTGCGTCGAAACTACTTCAACCGTAGACATCGATTTCGTACTAAATCGTCAACGGAATCGTTCGAGTTGGAACGACCGGTGATTTCGCACACCGAACCATTGTTGCAAGACACGTTGATAGCCGAAGCAATATCGCACGCGCTTGACACCGCTCGCACGTTTTATAAAACTCAGCTGTATAACGTCAACAATACGAGGCTACCTAAACTCTCATTGGTTGCAATTGCTCGAACGATTCGATCGCAAAAAGTTATACGCGAATCTTCAGCTGCTATGTGGACTTTGCTGGCTAATAGTCAATTAAACGATCGAAAACTGCTGGTTCATTGCCTGATCCTGATATTACGTGCATATACGAAAGAAATGGACGATGCGCTATATCATTACAAAGAGGATAAATTATTGATGACGCTAAATGCTATCGAAGAAAGTATTTCGGAAACGACTCGACCTGATTCCCAGCACAAGCAGCAACAGAACATCGACAAACGACGGGAAACGGCGTACCGTGGTTTACTCTTTGTGAGCGACGAGAGAAGTATGACTGTTTGGCGAACTGTCAGCGATCGTGACTTTATACGACTAATATTGCCCGAATTGCTAAAATTACCGCAACTCAACGTAAATTCATTCGAGAATGCATATGAATACAACTGTAGCGCACTGTTTGTGCGATTATTGTACGTTTTTGTCATGGATTTGACAATAATAGTGATATTTCGAGGAAAGAAATTCATTCCGCTTTGATCAATGCGTTCGAATACTGTTTGTCAATCGGAAATTTGGTTGTGGCTGCTCCATTGAGTCTTATTGCTCCATACGCTACGGTGCAACGTGCGGCTGACACGATACTACGATTAGTTAGTACAACAACCGATACTAGACTTTATACGCGAAGACAATGGTCGTACAAGAGGCTTGGTGTCTTTTTAGATATGATGCGTTGCGTACGTGGGATTCCGATACATCGATGCGAGCCAGTTGTGCAGTTTGTACGATACGATATTTCGATCTGCGTTGCGAAACACTTTACGCATAATGATGTCGAATGTTTTCGGGTTCGATGTATGGGAGGAAGCGTTCGATTTCTATGAGCATTGTGAACGTATATATGAACGAGACAGGCACAATGAATTTGAGAATTGTTGGGAAGACGACCGCGCTCCCGAGAATCACGATACGGATAGTGACATGACAGCGATACCCTTGTAGGTATAAAGTTCTTTCGAAGGAAGCAATCGCGCGCAGTGCGAAATCCACTGAATTTGTCAAGTTTAGCGCTAGCGAAATCAGTTATGGTTCATGGTTTTCTCGCACCTATATAATTTGCCGTGCCGTGCAGACAACGGGACTTGGTACGTCGCGCTCTCACAGATGTTATGTATGCGATGCTATCGATGTTATCCAAACAGTGCTACTTGTGGAAGTCTCGACTGTTATAATTTGTAATAAACATATATGTATGTATGTATTTATTCTCCCCTAAGGGTTCAAAGGCGCTTTTGCAGGGAGCGTTCCCCAACCCTTTACAACTCCTCCTTACAATTATTCGCTTCCCTTACTCTTTATTTTTCTGGTCCTGGGGGAGAACTCGCGTCCCGCTTGCCGCTCGTGCCCCCCCTTGACACACACACACACACCTCTCCCCTCTCCTGGACTTCCGTTTCCTTGGCCTTTCAATTAATTCTTTTCCAATTCTTGTCTACTCCTCTCCCTTACCCCCCTCATCCCCCCTCTCCCTCTCCAATTCTCTCATCCACCTCTCTCCCTCTCCCTCCTCTCCCAATATCCTCCTTACTTCCTCTTTCCAACTCTTTTCCATTTTCCCATCTCCTACATTCCTCCCACACATGCTCCCATGTTTCCTCTTCCCTCTCACACAACCTACACCTCCTTTCCTCCTCCTTCCTCCAATACTGCCCTCCTCTCATCTCATTTCCCAATCTGAACCTCGCCATCCTTTTCCACCTACTTTCTCCCCACCCCTTCTTCAAGTACTGCGGTATCCCTTCCTCCTTTCACATATTCATACCACCTATTGTACCTTGACTCTCTTATCTTCTCCCCCCTCTCTCTTCTTCCTAGCTCCTCTCCCTTTTCCTTATTTCTGTCACCAATGTCTTCCCTCTTCTCTCCTTTTTCTTACCTCCCTCATGTCCCCTCCCCTTTCCTTGAAGAATTTTATCCTCCCCACCTCCCAACTCGTCAATCTCTCCCCCTTCTCCTCTCTCTCTTTATCTCCTCTAGACATTTCCTCGCAATTTCGCTCCCCCTTCCCTCCTCCAGCCTTCTCTCCCATTTCCATGCCCTTAACCCCGCTCTCTCTCTTAACTTCTCTCTCTTCAATTCCTCCCTTACCATATATCCTGGCGTTTCTCTCTTTACTCCTAGTATCCATCTCATGTATCTTTCCTGGCTTCTCTCTATCTCTTCCCTCTCCTCCCACCCCCATATTTCCACCCCATACCCTATCACCGTCCATACTAAACTATCATATAACCATATTCTTTTCCCCCATTCTCTCTCAAACCTTCTTTTCCCTATTCCCCATACCTGTCCCATCACCGTCATTCCTATCTTTATTCTTTCCTTTATATGCTTCTCCTGTCCCCCATCTTTCTGCATCACGTATCCTAAATATTTATATTCCTTCACTTCTTCCAATTCCTTTCCTTTCCATCTCCATTTCACTTTCTCTCTCTACCCCCTCCCTTCCTAAATCTCATCACTTTCGTTTTCCCTATATTCACCTCCATCCCTTTCCTTTCCATATATCTTTCCAATCTCGCTATCATTGCCTTCATCCCCTCCTCCTCCTCCGCCATTATCACCACGTCATCTGCATATGCCAATGAATATATTTTCTCTTCTCCTATCTTTACTCCTCCCCACCTCCCTTTTTTAATTCCTCTTCCATATCCGCCATTAACAAATTAAACATCCCTGGACTTAGTGGGCACCCCTGCCTCACTCCCCTTCCCGTCCAGAACCCCTCCCCTAGCTCCTCTCCCACCCTTACCCTGCTTATCGTCTCTTCCATCACCTCCTCACATCTCTCCACCAATCCTTTCCTCACCCCTCTTTCCCTCATCGCCCTTATCAACTCTCTTCTGTCCACCGTATCGAATGCTGCTTTCAGATCCACAAATAACGCCACCAGCTTACCCCCTTCCTTCCTAATTGTCTATTTATCACATAATTCATCACATATATGTTGTCTATAACTCCCAACCCTTTCCTGAACCCCGTCTGATTTTGCGGTATCAACCCTTTCTCCTCCACCTCTTTCCTTAATCTTCCCGCTAATACCGATGCATAAATCTTGTACAACGTATTCATTAACGTTACTCCTCTGTACTCTCCCACTACTCTTCCCTCCCCCTTCTTCACTATCGGTACTACTATTCCTTCCTTCCATTCCTCTGGCCACCCCTCCCCTCTCCATACTCTATTACACATTTCCCTTATCCATTCCTCCATCCTCTCTCCTCCATATTTCCACGCTTCATTTGGTATCTCATCCCCTCCTACCGCCTTGTTGTCCTCTAATTTCTTCATTACCTCCCCTTAATTTCTTCCTTGCTTATTTCCTGTTCCTTCTCTCTTTCCTCTTTTCTCTTCCTTCTCCTATCACTCTTCTCCCCACTCCTCCTAGTAACCCTCTAAAATATTCCTCCCATTCTTTCATTTCAATCTCTTCGTTTCTTCCCTTTCTTCTTTTCCTCTCCCTCCTCATTACTTCCCATATCTTCCCCTCTTTTACTTTTTTATTCACCCATCCTCTCCACCTCTCATTTTCTTCTTTCCTCTTTCCCTCGCATAACCTTTTATATTTTGATTTTTCTTCTCTATATCTCTCTCTATCCACCTCCCCTCTTCTCCATCTCCTCAATTCCCTCCTTACCTTCCTCTTCTCTTCTCTACATTCCTCATTCCACCAACCTTTCCTCCTCTCCTTCTCGCCCTCTTCTTCTTCCCTTACTATTGCTCCCTTTATCCTTTTATTCATTTCCTTGATCTCCTCTTCTACCTTTCCTTCCCCTATTCTCACTTCCCCCAACTCTTCCCTAAATCTTTCTCTAGCCCTTTCAGTCCATACCCCTTTTTCTTTTCTTTTCTTCCCTCCCCCTCTCTTTCCCCTCTCTCTTCCTCCCTCCATCCTTACCGTTATTGGATGATGGTCCGACTCTATATTATCCCCCACCTCAAAACTTTTTATCTTGCTCCATCCTTCCTCATTTACTATAACATAATCTATTACCGATTCTCCTCTTCCCCCTGTGTACGTCCATTCCCCTTTCTCATCTCCTTCTTTCCCTCCGTTAACTATCATCCATCCTCTTTCATTTATACACTCTATCAATTCCTTTCCCTCCTTATTTTCCTGCTCGTCTTTCGATTTCCTATTCTCCTCCACCCCCTCTTCATCCTCCCATATTCTCCCCCCTCTCCTTCCTGTCCTTGGCGTTAAAATCTCCTCCAATTATCGTTCTTCCTCCTCCCCCTTCCTCTTCCATCCATTCCTTTAATCTTTCCAACCTTTTCCCTAAATCCCCCCTCATATATACTCCTATTATCCTCCATCTTCTTCCTTCTATTATTACATTCCCATCATCACTCCCTCCATCTCCTCCCTCTCCTCCTCTTCCCCCCCTCTCGCTTCTAATTCCTTCCTTATTCCCATTACCATCCCCCCCTTTGCTTTTCCTTTTCTATAAACTCTCTTTGCCGTTTGTATTTTCCATGTATATCCCTTCGGTAGCTTCCCCCTTAACCACGCTTGTTCTTTTTCCTCTATCCATGTATCCATTAACGTTATTATATCCCATTTTTCTATCTCCCTCCAAAACTCCCTATCTTTCTTTTTCAATCCTGCTACATTCCAGAATGTCACCTTTAAATCCCTCTTTCCTTCTTCCCCTCTTTCCTTCCTATTTCCTCCTCTCCTCTCTCCTCTTCTATCTCCGCCTAGTTTCCCTCCTTCCCATTTTCCCTCCCCTTCCCCCTCCCTCTCCTCTCCTCTCCCTCTACTGTCAATACTTTCTTTTCCCCTTTTCTATTAACCACCCCCCTCACTTCTTCGTCCCACCTCCACCATTCCTCATTTATTCTTATTTTTTCCATAACCTCTCCAAACCCTACTTCCTTTTCCTTCTTCTTCATCCGCTATTCTTCTCATTATCCACCTTGCTCTCCTTTCCTCATATGTCAAATCGTCTTCTATCCATACCTTGCTTCCTTTCAGTTTTTTTTTCCTTTCCATTATCCTGCTTTTTTCCTCCTCACTATTTAATTCCACCACTACTATTACTCTCTCATCCCCCTTTCCCGTTTTTATCCTCCTTATTCTTTTTCCAATCCCCTCTTTCATTCCTATTTCTTTCAGTATCTTTTCCACCTCCTCTCTTACCTCCCCTCTTCCTATTTCTACCCCCCTCATCATTATATTCCTTCTTCTTTTCTCCCTCTCTCTTTCCTCCTCCCTTTTTTCCAATACTTTCATTCTCTCCTCCATTTCTCCCTTCCTCTCTTCTGCTTCTCTTCTACTCTCCCTTTCCCTCTCTTCCTCCACCTTCTTTACTCTTTCTTATATCTTTTTTATCATCTCCCCTTCCCCTCCCTTCCCTTCTATCTCTTCCCATTTCCTCTCTAAACTCTCTATCCTATCCCTCATCTCCTGCTTCTCTTTCTCCCATGTTTCCTCTCTCCTCCTCATTTCCTTCCTTAACACTTCTATTTCCTCTTTTACCTCTTTAAACCCTCCTATTTCCTTCCTCATTTCCTCTAATAAATTCTCCCCTTCCCTCCCCTCCTCTTCCCCTTTTACTGGTGACCTCACTGTCTTCCTACTTTTCATAAATCCCATCTCCTCCTCCTTCTCTCTTTTCCTTTTCCACATCTCCCCTATCATTCCCGTACTTCCTCTTCTCCCTCCCTTCTCTCCCCCCTTTTCCCTTCCATTCCCTTTTCTTCCCTCCCCCTTACTCCTCTCTTCCTTCCCTATTTCCTCCATTCTTATCTTCCCCTTTCTCTCCTTTAAACTTCGCTCCTTTCTCTTCCTCCTTCCTCCTTTCTCCTACAGATGTCGTTCCTTCTCCTTCTTGCCTCTCTTCTATCTGCTCCTATACTCCTTGCCCGTATCATTTCTCTTATTTTCTCCCCTCTATAAACTCTCTTTCCCTGTTCTTCTCTAGCCGTCCCTAACCTCACTCTCTCACCTGTATCTTTCACCCCCTTTCCACTCTCTCTCTCTCCCTTCTCGCCTCCACTCACCTCCACTCCCGCTCACTCTCTTCACACTCTCTCCTCCCCGCTCCTCCAATTCTGTCCTCTACACTCTCCTTTTCTCTCCTCCTTTCACTCTACTAGAAACCCTCTCCTATACTTTACGCCGCCGGAAACGGAAGTCCTTGTAATAAACGTATATATATATATAAACGTATACATATAAAAAAAACATTTATTTTTTACCTTTCGCCAGCGCAAACAACTTTATCGCGTTCGTGAATGTCGTTAGTTCATTACATAACAACGTCAATAGCGCGTGTACCTAATGCGCCATACGCGTCCTATTTTTTTCATAATCGAAGGTGTGCAGACCTTGAGCACCGAGTTCGATGATCGTCCTGTAATATATGTGTAAGACGCTCACAGTTTCGAAATAAGAATCGATCGTGATTCGTTTTATGGATCTTATTTTTCGTACACGTTAACGTATCTTGGTGAACGTATACGAAAAATAGGATCCATGGAACGCCGAAATCAGACGCCGAATTCGGACACTTATCCGGTGAATGCTTAGTCGCGGGTTCGGTTCTCTGGTTCAACATAAGATCCACCATCTTACGTCTCGTGCAGTGATCGACGAAAAAAAAATGATCAACCGAGACGAGTCAGCGTCACGCGCGCGCAATTTGAACAACGATCGGTATAAATACTAAAATGGCGACGGCGATATGGTCAACGACGAATATGTAACGCGATCGAGTGTACACGCGCGACTTGCAGCGTTTCGTTCGCGAGTACAACGACGAAGCTGTAAAGATCGAGCATCTCGAGAGCAGCAACAACGGAGCGGCAGCGGACGGCCACGTTCGCCTTGGTGCCAAAGTAGCACGATTTTTGGATCTGTACGAGGACCATTTGCAGGCGAGCGACTGTATGTTTCTGAGGCGCGAAACGGTAGCGCGAACTATACAGGCGCTCTTGTTGCGTTCGATGCAATTGAGCGGATTTGGTGACCTCGCCATATCTATGGGCGGCGCGCGAAATCTGGAACGCGACTTGGCCACCGCGCGACGCCGGTTGGAAAATGCTCGCAACAACGTCGACGTAGGTGACAGCGGCGGCGATGACATGGATCCGCGTACGGATACACGTGGACTGTATGAATATATTCCGTATGAAAGTCTCTCAGTTTCTCTCGATGACTTGCCGGGATACAAGGAACAACATCGTCTCATCGTGAATGCGTACTTTGATTTTGACAGTAGCGCATCCAATGCGAAACACAACGCTAGCGTCACCAACAATTCAATGGACGGGCGCAAACCTCGTACGAAGGCCAGCGCCAACGTGATTTTGTCCTCCGGGTACGGGCAAGACCGCGGCTGCACGCGCGGTCGCGCAAACATTGCGACTCAGCTTGGCGTTCGTGAACGCTGAGAATCTTCTCTCCTCATATCGATCCCAAACGGAAAAGAACTTGCGCATCCTGTACGAACGTATGCTCGCTTTGGTTCACGTAACCGGCGGCAATGTGTTTTGCTCATGGACGAAGTGGATGGCTTGGTGAAGAATCGCAACGGTAGCAGCGGCGCACCGCCTATCAGCAGCGGCGATTACAACTTGCTCACGCGGTTTCTCACGATACTAGAGCCCAACGACGGTACGAATAACTACGGTGTGTTCAGCGTGTTTACAACGAATCGATTGGATAATTTGGACGATACGTTTCGACGGCGATGTGCCGCCGTCTTTTTCGGATATATGACGAGTCGTGCATCTTTGGCCACTTTGGCCGGTCGCTTTCTGGCGGATTCGATAGGCAACGTCGATGATATTTAGCACAGCAGCGCGGCCATGGACACGTTCAAATACTGGGTACCTGGCGACTTCGCTCGCTTCAAACGCGAATTCGTAAAACCCGAGCGCATGAGAATTTACTTGCAACGCATCGGTGTATCAGAGCGCGAATTTTACCTCCGAATTTCTAGCACCGACGGTGAACAGGATGGTGGTGGTGACGGCGGCGGCGGTATCGATCAAACGCGTAGTGGAACGAACAGAGAAATTGTTCTAGACATGCCACCTCTCAGCATTGCGGATATCGTTAATTTAGCTTCACGGTACAAACTAATAATGCCGCTATACAACGAATATTTGGGCGACGACGACAGTACGCGGCGTTAGGACAAGACATATGGAATACATTGTACGCAGAAAGTAAACACAACTAATTTGGGCTATTGTATATTTATCTTTATTCATTTATTTTCAATGTATATGTAAAGTCGTGTAACAAGGAACGAGCTCTGCAACGTCGCACACTTCCAGGTCAAAAAAGTTATTCCGACGAATAACTTCGAGACACTCAAAATGTGGCCGTTGTTGCAATCGTAATATCGAAGTCAGGTACTCGACTGTCATGACCGACCGTGTCCTGGCGACAGTGGAGGCCTCGTTATCGTAGTCGTAAAAGTTATCGGCTCGATAGGTCGTTCCGTCGTCACAGGACGCTTAACACTTTGCCGACCGAGTGGGGAAATCTCCCTACTTTGAAGTAAGTCGCTCCATAACCGACTGGGGAGATCTCCCACCTTTCTCTTAGCAACTTGAAGAAATGCGCGGTAGAAAGCGTTGAGTTAGTTATGGCGCGGTTGGCGAAGTGTTAAGATATTTAAGGAAAACTTTTTCAAAATATCGATAATACTATCTGCTTTCCAAATGCGTATCCACAACCATTATTACGAACAGATGAAGAGTTTTTTAATTTTAAATATAGTGAAAATTATCATGATGACTATCAAAAAGAAGAAACTATTTTTAAAAATATCAAAAATTTTGGATTAATAAGCAGTGTGCCTTTAGACTACATGCACTTGGTGTGTCTAGGAGTAATGCACAAATTACTTATATTATGGTTGAAATGGCCCAAGAAATATAGATTATCCAGCAGACAAATTAATAATATATCAAATGATTTATTAAATTTACGAAAGCATTTACCTTCTGATTTTCCAAGAAAACCACGATCATTAAAATATTTAAAACTGTAGAAAGCAACTGAATTTAGAAATTTCCTTCTCTACTTTGGTCCTGTGGTACTAATAAATCAACTTGAGGATAAAGCTTATGAACTGTGACGTGCCAGCCGGAAAGGCGCCCGTCACAGGCCGACCTTTCGGCCCTTAGGCGAGACTCTCGGGGGGGGGGTGTCGCCTTGCGCTCTCCCCCGTAATAATTAGTGTTAGTAGTCGGAGCGCGCAGGTGGAACGGTCCCGCGTCCCCGCGCTCTGTGCCCCTGGACCTCCTGCGCCGCCCATCAGGAGCGGAGGGATCGGTGGAGGAAGGAAGAGGATGACACCCCCTCGGCAAGACCGCCACCCCAGGTGAATGCACTCCTTTAATAATACTAGTATCGGTTTCGTATCGTCGTGAAAGGTTCTCGCTGTCGCTTCCGTTGTCTACAGGCCTGCAAGGATATCGCGCCGAACGGTCGGCGTTCCCGTGCTTGGCGCGTGAACGCCGGCTAGACAGAGCCAGCCTGAACACGGAGATCGGGCGAGTGTGAGCAAGAGAGAGAGAGAGAACGAGCAAGAGAGTGAGACCGAGCACCCGTCCCGCGGATCGAAAAACAAAGATCCGCGGAAGGATTCCCGTATAGGGAGATTTACCGAGGAACGGGGAAAGACAGGTAGCACGAGACAAACAAACGGACAAGAAAGCCTGTCAGGGGAGAAGGAAATAAAAAGAGGAGACTCCCATTGTCGCTCTCTAATATCGCCGACCTGCTTCCGAATAGTACCGGAGAGATATCGACTACCGCGAAGGAGAATAAAAGTGAAAGAATTAATGAAGTTTTTGGCGTCAGCAAGCGGAGGGCTCCGAACGTACCGCTCGCCTAGAAGGGGACGTCAGTGGCAGCGCGTGCCAGAGCGAGCGTGAGAGGGAGAAGAGAGGAGGACCACGTCGCTGGGAGGTTCCCGATTGTGTAAGACCTTCCACCTGCATTATCGTTTCGGTGTCGTGAGAGTAAAGAGTCTCGTCAAAGTTATCGGCGTAGCGAACAATCTCGAATTCGCGAGAGCCCAAGCGGAGTGTATCGTATCGAGGGGTCGGACCGTTCCGATTCCCGAAATAATAAAGCTAAAGATAGTCGAAACGCGCCTCGTAATTCTTGTGTTTTCCCGGTCATTCCCGACTCCCGACGAACCCTTCCCGTCTACCGACTTAAATATCGAAGAGCTACCGGTCCCGTCGACTTCGAGTGTCTCGGCCCTTTGGGGAAGTGTCGCGTAGCGTTGGTGAACGGTGCAGCCCGCTGCACCTGGCGCCCAACCGATTTTGTGAGAGCTAGGTTGGCCGAGACGCGTGGACCGACGGCAGTTTGCCGACGGCGAGCGATAATCGCGTCGCAAATTTTTGGCGCCCAACGTGGGGCACGATTTCGGCGAGATAATTTCCGCTATTTGGTCGAGACAAAAGAGGATAATTTAAATTAACCGAAAGTCGCGAAAACGACGACACGTCTCGGCTCGTTTTTTTTGCTCGACTCGTGTTTACGGTTTTTCGGGTTCCGGGTTGCCGACGCTAAGCACGACTTTCCGTGTTTTCGTTTTTTTTTCGGTGGGATTTCGGCACGTGCGAGTTCGTTTGTCGCGGTGCAAGAATTATCGATTATTTTCGCTCAGGGTTTCTTTACTATATTTTTTTTCCATGATCACGCTCTGCTCGGGATATCGAGGCTGCTCTCGTTGTGGTGGTGTCCCGGTGCTTGTCTTGGTGGCTACCAAATTGTCGGGGTGATTGTTGGTGTTGGGGGACTATTTTTTTTCTCGTGTACCGTTCTTCGTGTGCCGTAACGGCTAATAGCGCCGTTGAAGAGGCTCCCGTCAGGCTGGTCGCTTCCACACCAAAGTTTAGGCTGCGGGTTTCTCGTAACGCTTAGGATTACCGTTCCGTTTCGTGCGCGGCGAGGAGTATCGTATAATCATGCCGGAAGACTCCGACCGCGAAGCGTGGATCTACGCTCTGCCCTTGGAGCAGCTGCGAGACCAAGCGACGGCGCGCGGTATAAACGCAACGGGCAACGCGGCGACGCTCCGTGCTCGCTTGCTTCGCTACGAGCGAGCAGAGCGCCGAGACCCTCCACCGCCGTCACCGGCGGAGGACGCGATGCGCCCGCCCCTGTCGCGCGAAGACATCGGGGGGAAAACGGAGGAACCCGAGTTCGTCGATAGAACGGTCCTCGAGCCGGGGAAGGTCAGCCCCGATACATTGAAGGTGCCGACAGGGAGGATATCGTCACCGTACCGGGCGGTACCGCCACCGCCGTTATCGCTACCGCCAGAGGAGATACCTCCTCTTTTCGTACCGCAAGTTCCGAGATCGCCGACCCGAAGGCCGGAGGTGCGCTCGAGTCATCCCGCCATGACGACCAGCGACGCATACAACGTGATGCGTCGCTGGAATATAAGTTTTTCCGGAGCGGCGGGAGGTGATGTAGAGGCGTTCCTCCTGCGAATATCGGAGGGGAGAGACATCGTACCGATTACCGACACCGATATGCTCAAGTGCATGCCGTTTTTCCTCACCGGCATCGCATTGGAGTGGTACCGTGTGGGAAGGTCTCGTTGGTTCTCGTGGCGTGAGTTCGAGGTCGCGATGCGCTCACGGTTCGGCGACCCCGACTTCCAATTCGCGTTGCGCGATCAGATTTTGCGGCGCACTCAGGGGGAACATGAACCGGTCGCGGATTATTTAACGTGCATGCGCGGGCTGTTCGGACGGCTCGACCCACCGTGTGGTGAGGTCGAGCTATTAAATTACGCGCATAGAAATATGCTCCCGCGCCTACAAATCTCGGAGCACCGAGATGATGTCGTGTCGATAAACGCGTTAGAGAGGCTCGCGACGCGCGTCGAGCGTAGTTACGCCGCGAGCCAGTATCGTGCCCCTCCGCCTCCCGAGAGATCCGCGTGTCCAGATCTCGCCTACCGGCCGCCACCGCGCTCGTCTCGGCCGTCTCCCGCGATGACGGCCGAGCATGTATCGAATTATCGAGCCGCGGAGCGAGAGGAAATTCGTGAGAGGGAGCGTCCGCGCGCCGCGGAGGTGACGCGTCAACCGGCGGGGGCGACCCCGCCGGCTCCGGTGAGAGAGGATCGCTGGGCGACCCCTCGAGCCGGGGGCGCGGGGACGGGGGCGAGGAGAAGTACTCGGCAGGAAACTGCCGGGGAACCTGCCCCCGGACCGGCAGCAAGGAGCGGTTCCGACAAATGTTGGAACTGCGACTCGGCCGGTCATTTGGCGCGCGAATGTCGCGCGCCCCCGCGAGTCCACTGCTATCGCTGCGGAAGGGGGCAGCATACAGTGAGGACGTGTCCCTCGTGCGCGGGAAACGGGGCAGGGAGACGCTAGAGAGGGTCCCTGCGTCTCCTCCCGCTTCCGAGACCCGCGAGAAAAAGCAGGGGGTGGCGAGCTCTTATGGTGCGTTCGAAGGGCGTGAGAGAGCGTCCCTGCAATTCCTTGAAATATTAATTGGTGAGTTTCCCCTGCTCGGGTTGGTCGATACCGGTTCGGATCGAACCCTTTTTGGTGTAGAGGGTATCGATGCAATCCGCGGGCAGGGGCTATCGTTCCCGAGTACCGTATCTTCCCGGATCCGTCTGGCGGACGGGACGCTAACCACGCTGGACGGGTCAGCGGACGTTATTCTCGAATTGCAGGGACGCCAAGAAACGCTCACGATCGGGTTTTTACCGAATCTCGCAGTACCGGCCATCCTGGGGATGGATTTTCTGGCGAGATTTCGTTTAGTTCTCGATTTCGCCCGGGGCAAATGGAGCTTCGCGGATGACGCACTGAGCCGCTATCCTTTCTGCAATTAGCGCGGACAACAGAGCTTTTGTTGCGGGGTCTCGGAATTGTCGCGGAAGCAAGAAGTAAAGCTCACAAAATTTATAGATGATACCGTACCGATCGCTGCCGAAAATCCCGGCGTCACGTCGCTGACAGAACATCGGATCGACGTTGGGACGCATTTACCGATTCGGCAGCGATGTTATTTAGTGTCGCCTAAAGTGCAAGAGGCGATCCGTGGGGAAGTAGACGTTATGCTCAAGGCCGGAATTATCGAGCCCTCCGGTAGTGAGTGGTCAAATCCGGTAGTTATGGTGAAGAAACCGAGTGGCAAATATCGCTTTTGTATCGACTTTCGGAAAGTAAATAACGTCGCGAAGAAGGACGCATATCCGTTGCCAAACATGACGGGAATTCTCGACAAGTTACGGTCCGCGCGATACATCTCGACGATAGATCTGAGTCAGGCCTACTTTCAGATACCGCTGGTAGCAGAAAGTCGAGAGATTACCGCTTTTTCCGTACCGGGCAAAGGCCACTATCACTTTACGCGAATGCCGTACGGATTATCGGGGGCTCCGGCCACCTTTCAACGGTTGCTCGATAAATTAATCGGGCCGGAGATGGAGCCCCATGCATTCGCGTATTTAGATGATATTGTCGTAGTTACCGAAACATTCGAAGAACATCTCGAATGGTTATCGCGCGTTCTCGCAAAGATTAGCTCGGCCGGACTTACCGTAAATTTAGAAAAATGCGAATTTTGCCGCTTGGAAGTCAAATATCTCGGGTTTTTGGTACACCGCGACGGTTTAAAGGTAGACGACGAGAAAGTCCAGCCGCTTCTCGAGTACCCGGCGCCGACCAATTTAAAGCAACTACGCCGCTTTTTAGGGATGGCGTCGTGGTATCGTCGCTTTTTACCGAAGTTCGCGACTATTAGCGAACCGCTCACGCGACTGCTTAGGAAAGGCAGGCGATGGGAGTGGACTACCGAGCAAACTACCGCTTTTGAGAAAATAAGATCTGATTTGACCACTGCTCCGATCCTTTCGTGCCCAAATTTCGAGGTACCGTTTATCGTACAGACCGACGCGAGTTCCGTGGGAGTGGGAGCTGTATTGACGCAGACAATCGACGGGGTCGAGCGCGTCTTCGCGTACGCGAGCCGCGTGCTCGCGGACGCGGAAAGAAAATACAGCACCACGGAGCTCGAGTGTTTAGCGGTCGTTTGGGCGATAAAGAAGTTCAGACCTTATTTGGAAGGCTACCGTTTTACCGTGATTACCGATCACAGCAGCTTAAGGTGGCTACACAATTTGAGCAATCCCACGGGTCGACTTGCACGATGGGCATTAGAGTTATTAGAGTATGACTACGAAATCATACATCGCAAGGGAGCACTGCATCATGTTCCCGACGCGCTATCGCGCATGTATGAGGGGGATTCCGAGACCCCCATGACGGCCACGGCAATGGGAGTAGGAATTGATCTCGAGGCGAATGTCGAGTCGGAGGTACCGGAGACCTCCGACAAATGGTACCGCAAGCGTTATCGTGAGGTCTCGAAGGACCCGAAGCGTTTCCCGACTTGGCGAATTATTGAGGAAAAATTATATTTCTTGCGGCCCACGAAAATAATTTCTGATTTGGTGGAGGATCTCGATCGTTGGAAGTTGGTGTTGCCGGGCGAATCGCGGGGCGAGGCGCTCGGGGAATCCCACGATTATCCTCAGGCGGGCCATCTGGGCGTCGAGAAGACATATCATCGTCTTGCCGTCGCCTATTATTGGCCCAATATGTTCCGGGATACCGCAAATTACGTTAGACAATGCGAGGTCTGTCAGCGGACCAAGGTGGACCAGCAGGCCCCTGCCGGCCTGATGGGTCGGAGGGTCGTCGAGAAGCCCTGGACAGTGGTCGCGGCCGACATAATGGGCCCGTTGCCGCGCAGCCGGGCCGGTTACTCCTATCTCTTAGTGATCCAGGATTTATTTTCCAAATGGATGGAGTGCCGGCCCTTGCGTAGCGCGAACGGAAAGCTCATTCGTGCCGCTCTCGACGATCTCGTAATATCGCGCTGGGGAACACCGAAGGTCTTGTTGACAGACAACGGTACCGAGTTCGTGAATAAGGATATCGAGCAATTCGCAAAAGAAAACGGCATACATCACAGTACCGTACCGCCGTATCACCCGCAGGCCAATCCGGTCGAGCGGGTGAACCGAATTTTAAAAACGATGATCGTGGCCTTCCTCGGAGACGACCACCGCGAGTGGGATGCGCACCTTACCGATTTTCGTTTCGCGTATAATTCCGCGCATCACTCGTCGATCGGGACTTCTCCCGCGTTCCTCAACCTCGGACGCGAATTAGACCCGCTGAGTTCCGCGAGGCGTCGAGGGGAAAAAAATATCGAAATATCGTCGCGGGATCCGGCCGAGTGGTCGGCCCGCATGCGTCGGTTGGAGGCGATACATTCGTGGGTTGCGGAAAATCTAGAGTCCGCGTATCAGCGCCAATCGAGGCGTTATAATTTGCGTAGGCGTCCCGTCGTGTACCAGAAGGGCGATTTGGTGTGGAAGCGACAACATGTGCTTTCGACCGCGGCTCAGCACACGACCGCCAAGTTAGCGCCGAAATTTGACGGCCCCTTTAAGATCATTAAAGTACGGTCGGCGGCGGTGTGCGAGCTCGCGCGGCTTTATGGGAAGCCTATCGGGAAGATCCATGTGAAAGAATTGAAGCCTTACGTGGCCCCGGTTCCTGCTTAGATTGCCGTACCGTACCGTACATGGAGAGATGTCGGACACGAAGCGAGCTTGGGACAACTTCCGGAGCCGCTACCGCGAGGTGTTCCGCCTGATCGCGCGCGAGCACCCCGGATTTTGGGCGGCCGCCAATGACGTGTGGGAGACACACCGGCGGGAGACGACCACCACCCGAGGGGCCGTCGTGAGGGAGGTCCCGCCGATGCGGGACGCGTCCTCCCAGACGCACCCGCCACCCCGAGTCGTGCACTACGTGCAGACTCAGACACAGGGGTGGTGGGACCTCTGGGGGGACCTAATGGTCCATGCGAGACAGCAGGCCGCCCGGGAAGTGCGGGGGACCGCTCGCCCGCCCCGCGAGAGGCCAGCCCGGAGCCCGCGAGCCGAGAGACGACCCCGGGGGTTGCCGGGACGCCGAGCCGGACGGGGGAGAGTCGCCGGTCGCGGTCTCGAGGAAGATCTGGGGGCTGCTGGAACTGCGGCAGCCCCAGGCACCGGTACTCGGCCTGCCCGCGGGACCGGGCGGCCGAGTTTTATTACCGGTGCGGCCAGCGAGGGACGACTCTGCGGGACTGCCCCCGCTGCCAGGAGGAGTGGCGGCGGAGCGGTTAGAGGGCCGCCCGGCCGCTGAGTACCGATCCCGCGTACCGCTCCCGAGGGGAGCGAAGAGCCCTCGGTATCGGGGTATATTTTTTTTTGGTGTCGGGTTTCTTTTTCTTTTTTTTTGGGGCTTGGGCGAAAATTTTTTTTTGTGGGTTTCTATGAAATAAAAAGGATATAATAAGAGCCGTCCCGCCCTTTCTCTTTCCTACCCCCTTCCGTTCCTTTCTTTTTTTTTTGTTTTTTTGTGCGAACCCCCCCCCGGAAGACGGGAGGAGCCCTGTCGGTGGCTCGCGGTTCCTCCATCGCGTGCCGTATCGAGACTCGCGAGAGAGACCGAGGGTGAAGCAGGTGGATGGTCAGCGGCGGACAGCACAAGACCTTGCAGGTCTTCGTCGGGGAGGGGGGAGTTGTGACGTGGCAGCCGGAAAGGCGCCCGTCACAGGCCGACCTTTCGGCCCTTAGGCGAGACTCTCGGGGGGGGGGGTGTCGCCTTGCGCTCTCCCCCGTAATAATTAGTGTTAGTAGTCGGAGCGCGCTGGTGGAACGGTCCCGCGTCCCCGCGCTCTGTACCCCTGGACCTCCTGCGCCGCCCATCAGGAGCGGAGGGATCGGTGGAGGAAGGAAGAGGATGACACCCCCTCGGCAAGACCGCCACCCCAGGTGAATGCACTCCTTTAATAATACTAGTATCGGTTTCGTATCGTCGTGAAAGGTTCTCGCTGTCACTTCCGTTGTCCACAGGCCTGCAAGGATATCGCGCCGAACGGTCGGCGTTCCCGTGTTTGGCGCGTGAACGCCGGCTAGACAGAGCCAGCCTGAACACGGAGATCGGGCGAGTGTGAGCAAGAGAGAGAGAGAGAACGAGCAAGAGAGTGAGACCGAGCACCCGTCCCGCGGATCGAAAAACAAAGATCCGCGGAAGGATTCCCGTATCACCGATATAGGGAGATTTACCGAGGAACGGGGAAAGACAGGTAGCACGAGACAAACAAACGGACAAGAAAGCCTGTCAGGGGAGAAGGAAATAAAAAGAGGAGACTCCCATTGTCGCTCTCTAATATCGCCGACCTGCTTCCGAATAGTACCGGAGAGATATCGACTACCGCGAAGGAGAATAAAAGCGAAAGCATTAGTGAAGTTTTTGGCGTCAGCAAGCGGAGGGCTCCGAACGTACCGCTCGCCTAGGAGGGGACGTCAATGGCAGCGCGTGCCAGAGCGAGCGTGAGAGGGAGAAGAGAGGAGGACCACGTCGCCGGGAGGTTCCCGATTGTGTAAGACCTTCCACCTGCATTATCGTTTCGGTGTCGTGAGAGTAAAGAGTCTCGTCAAAGTTATCGGCGTAGCGAACAATCTCGAATTCGCGAGAGCCCAAGCGGAGTGTATCGTATCGAGGGGTCGGACCGTTCCGATTCCCGAAATAATAAAGCTAAAGATAGTCGAAACGCGCCTCGTAATTCTTGTGTTTTCCCGGTCATTCCCGACTCCCGACGAACCCTTCCCGTCTACCGACTTAAATATCGAAGAGCTACCGGTCCCGTCGACTTCGAGTGTCTCGGCTCTTTGGGGAAGTGTCGCGTAGCGTTGGTGAACGGTGCAGCCCGCTGCACCTGGCGCCCAACCGATTTTGTGAGAGCTAGGTTGGCCGAGACGCGTGGACCGACGGCAGTTTGCCGACGGCGAGCGATAATCGCGTCGCAGAACATTTTCTCATGTTGCATATTAGTATTCGTGTTTTAGCTGATTCAGTATCTATAAATGATCCAGCTAATATTATATGTGCACACAATCTTTTGCAGCAATTTGTTATGTTTTTTGAAAAGCCATATGGTGTAAAATATATTAGTTATAATTGAATATCTCAAAAGTGGCGCCATTTATAAACAAAATGCTATCGCTTTCTTGTCCTCCTTCAAGCCAAACAACTTTTGTCTGAAACATTTTTTAATTTAACGCAATGTTTCTGAGATATTTGTGATGTGACATTAAAATGGGACACCCTGTATATAAATTGTTTCACACTGCAGTATTACGGCGATAATCAGAAATATTACGCGGCGGTTTGTCATGGTGGAATATAGCGGCAATATTCCTATGATATTGCAATGAGATTTATCATCGCCCAATAATGTTGTAATATTGCCACTATGTTGCCATACGATAGTCACATTGTAACATTGCAGTAATATTCCAGTGATATTGTAATCTGATATATCACTCCGCAACATTGTTATAATATTCCTGCGATATTGTAGATTGATATATCACATTAAAGTATTACAGCGATATTCAGAAATATTACGTAGCGGTCTATCATGCTGGAATATATCGGCAATATTCCTGTGATATTGCAATGAGATTTATCATCTCGCAATATTGTTGTAATATTGTCACTATGTTACCATACGATAGTCACATTGTAACATTGCAGTAATATTCCAGTGATATTGTAATCTGATATATCACTCTGCAATATTGTGATAATATTGCTGGAATATTTTATAATAATCTTGTGGTTTTGTAATATTGCTACGATATTATAATATTGCTTCAATATTGCTGCATATTGCAGTGCTGTGTGGGTATAGAAAGAAAAGAAAATAAACGAATATAGAAAACACGTATTTGTATACAATACTATTAAGAGATACCTTGTAAAGAAGTAAATATGTTTGACATATTAAATTTCGCTATCAATTCATATGCAATTTCTCTTGATAACCGAAAATGCATGATAAAATTTATATCAATGTATCTTGTAACAATATTTTCAATATAATTATTTATTTTTATGTAGTCTATCCTTTACACCATTCCCAAAATTGTATGAAATATACGTAGCTCGTTATAATCTAGAAACAGTAAGAAGGTTATATTCTCTTACAATTTCTATCTTACTAATAATTAATTTCTCTCATTAAATATATGTTACCATCACCTTCATCCACAATTTGTGGTACTATATAACATCCTCTTCTTCTTCTAAAAATTGTATTATTGCATTGTTTACACATTGTCCATCCGCTATGTTAAACGCCATTTCAACTGTTGCACTACGCGTTTTTTTAGATACACATATATAACCCAAGTAGCAAGATGACATTTAAATACGTCATTATGGCATCATTAAGACGTGTTTAACGTCATTATAACGTCATTAAAACGTCATCAAAACGTTATCTTGCTACCTGGGAATATTCTCGAACTTGTTTGCACTATCCTGAACTTTCTTGAATCAGTTCAAGTTTTAGTGCAGAGTTAGGTCGTCTAAGAAGAACAAAATCTACGGAGGCGGCCAAACCCGCTCCAGAATCGTGGCAACGCAGAAAACTCAAAACTGAATTGTAGAATTGAACCATAAGCCTCAACCCAGCAGGTTATATATCGGTGCCGCCTTCAATTCAGCAGAGCATATATAATTGCGGTGGTTCGAACCTATACTACAACACGCCAAAACTAGGAAAAGCCTAGAAAAACAGGTCGGTAAAGTTCTTACGAGTTACACAGATCAACCACCAGGGATTGCCACAATCGGCGTTGGGCCATGCGAAGGCACGCTGTCGTTGTCGCGCTCGATTATATCAGAGAGGAACGTGAGAGCGGCCAACACGGTGTTTTCGATGATATTGATTTTCCGCACTGGGAAAGGGCGCCATCTGCATCCATTTCAAGAGGGGAACTACGATGCTACATCCACTTTCAGGTTTCGGCAGTAAAACCTGTATGTGGTGGCAGTCCGTGCTACATCCATTTTTAGGCAGTTTATGTTCGTGCTACAACTATAATAGCGTACTTGACAAGCACGGTTTCGCACATTGTTACGCGTTTATAACATGAATTAACATGTTAACATGTGCAAAAAAAAGAATTGACATTGTATATGATTAATATCATGAAGATCATACGAAGTGTCCGGTAATTAGCTGCCAACCCGAAGTGTGAGGGTAGATTGGATTGAGACAAACATAAAAGTCCCATACCATTTTGCGAGATTCGCAATAATTATCGAGTTATTAATGACAGAAATCTGAGGAGTAAAAGCGCGCCGACATAGATGATTCGAAAAGCGTTGCAGCTGCTCGGGGCAGCGATCATGAATCTTTTCCCTAGCGTGAACTAATAAAAAGTGAAAGACTTCTGTGAATCAGTGAAAAATGAAAAATTTTATATGAATTTGTGAAAATCGAAACATTTCACATGACAATTGAGTCGTTCAACATGGCAGTTGCGCGTTCTGGATAATTCAATGAATACCAAAGAAATCAAAATGATCAAAATAATAATGTCCGTGTAGTCCGAAGGATATTACGTGACATGCAAAATCCGTTTGACATAATATCCAAAGAAAATGTTTCAAAATATGTATGTACAGGTAATATAAACCTTATGCACCGACGAGATATACTACAAAGAAAGGTGACCTTACGGGATTTAGAGTACCAGAGAAATTTCCCTGGTGAGGCACTCGGGCGAAAGAGACCGTCTCGCATTTAGCGCAGTAATGGAAACTAATACTTCTCAATCCTTTTCTTCGCATCAAAAAGATTCAGAATTCAGACATATTCAAAATGTCAATACTTTTTAATACGTTTCAATTCGACATTTTATACAGAGAAGTAGGACGAAGGGAATGGGATGCGGGCAACGATACATCATGCGTCTCCAGACGTGTCAAATCGTTTATTATAGAGGAGACTTTGATACGGTAACATGTATTCGAATATTTAATCGTCCCATGGACCACTTATATATAATAAAAAAAGAATTAACGCGGATAAATGAACGATTCGTATCAATTTTTTCTTTTCTTATAATACAATGAAAGAGTCAATCAATATCGAAAATTGAATATTGATTAATACCATAAATCAGTGTCAGAAAATTGCCCAAGTGCAATGACAATTTGTTCTTATTTTTCAGGTACTTACCCCTCTAATTTACTCAACAAATTAACTCTGTTAAACGAACGATCCGTATCAATTTTTCTTGTCTTATAAAGAAATGAGAGAATAAATCAGTACCGAAAACCGAACACCGATTAATACCTAATTTTTTCATCAAATTAACGCGGATTAATGAACGATTCGTATTAAATTTCTGTTTTCTTATAGAGAAATGAAAGAGTAAATCAGTACCGAAAACCGAATATCGATTAATACCATAAATCAGTGTCAAAAAATTGCACACGTGCAATTACAATTTGTTCTTATTTTTCAGGTACATACCCCTCTAATCTTATTCAACAAATTAACTCAGATAAACGAATGATTCGTTTCAATTTTTCTTGTCTTATAAAAAAATGATAAAATAAATCAGTACCGAAAATCGAAGACCGTTCAATATCTAATTTTTTCATCAAATTAACGCGGATAAATGAACAATTCGTCTGAATTTTTTCTTTTCTTATAGAAAAATGAAAAGAGAAATGACTACCGAAAAGCGAATACCGATCAATATCGAATTTATTCATCAAATTAACGTGGATAAACAAACGATATGTATCAACCTTTTTTTCTTTTATAGAGAAATCAAAGACTAAATCAGTACCGAAAACCGGATATTGATCAATACTATAAATCAGCGTTAGAAAGTTGTCTAAGTGCAATGACAAGTTGTTTTCATCTTGCAGGTACTTACCCCACTAATTTACTCAACAAATTAAGTCGGATAAAAGAAAGATTCGTATCAATTTTTAATCTCTTATAAAGAAATTAGAGAATTAGTCAGTACCGAAAATTGAGGACCGATCAATATTTAATTTATTCAACAAATTAGTGGATAAATGAATGTTTCGCCTGAATATTTTTTCTTATAGAGAAATGAAAGAGTAAATCAGTACCGAAAATCGAACATCGATCAATACCGTAAATCAGTGTCAGAAAATTGTCCAAGTACAATGACAATTTGTTCTCATTTTTCAGGTATTTATCCCTCTAATTTACTCAACAAATTAACTCGAATAAGCGGATGATTCGTATCAATTCTTCTTGTCTTATAAAGAAATGAGAGAATAAATCAGTACCGAAAATTGAAGACCGATCAATATTTAATTTATTCATCAAAATAACGCGGATAAACGATTCGTATGCATTTTTTTATAGAAAAATGAAAGAATAAGTCAGTACCGAAAATCGAATATCGATTAATACCATAAATCAGCGTCAAAAAATTATCCAAGTGCAATGACAGTTTGTTCTCATCTTACTTACCACTCTAATCTTATTTAACAAATTAACTCGGATAAACGAACGATTCGTATGAATTTTTTTGTCTTATAAAAAAATGATAAAATAAATCAGTACTGTTCGGAACTAGCCCGAACATATGATAGCTCCGGAGAGCTGGCTGGAAGTACGGGATCGCAGAGCGACGTCCGCCTGCGTCTAGGCTCGCTCGAGTCCGCTCGGTGACCGTCCGGTCGTCCTGATCAAAGGCCGGGGCCTCGCAAGGCGATCACAGACCCTGCTGATCAGGCAACGTCGCGCGCCGACTGGGCCATGCCCAGGGACGGCGGCGAGAACAAGAGAGAAGAAGCACGCGCACGTGCCGATGTAAAGTGACACGCAGTGTAAACGCAATGGACGCAATAGACGCAGTAGTAACGCAGAAGAGAATAACGCAGAAGAACGACGCAGAAGAACCTAAACGTAGCTATATATAAGCGAAACAACGTCGCCTACGCAAGTCCCGCAGGACACACGTCCGTGACGTCAACGGTGCGCGGCACCCGAAGCACGCCAAGGACGTGCATCGAAACGACCTCCGTCGTTTCGGATGGCCTGCCCTTCCGGGCGTAATGGCCAATAGCCAGCCACGGTCCCGAGGACGCGTGGAAACGGAGCTCCGAGAGCTCCGGCTCGCAGGACGACCAAGTCGCTCCTGCGAGAAAGCCAAGTTCCCAATGGACACTTGGACGTAGGAGCGCGACCGTTCTAGGACTGCGACCGAGCCGCTCCAAAACCGCCAAGGCCCCCTACGGACACTTGGGCAATAAGGGAGCTCGAAGCTCCGAGGAGACGGTCGAGTCGCTCCTAAGATCACGGCAACGCCGTGAGCCCGAGATCACAAAACGAGGTTCGAACCATTTGCCTCAACCCAGCAGGGTGTGTCGGCGCCACCTTCAACTCAGCAGAGTCTATAGAGCAGTGGTTCGAATCTGAAACGAAATACCCGATCGCCCTAGGAAGCCTAGAAAGCGCGTCGGTAATCACCAGTAACACGATGCACTAACGTGTAGCACTACTTGCTACCTAAACTGGCCAGGCAGAAGACAAGACAAGGCCAGGACCAGGCATCGCGCGCCTGGTTATATATCCGGGCGGTCGAATCTTGCCCGCGGGCAGCGGAATCGCGAGCCGCGCCGTGTAGCGGCCGCGGTTGGACCTAGTGGGGGTCCCGCGCGCTCGCTCGCGAGAACCCGAGTCCCCCACCGCCAGCGAGAACGCCCCGGGCACCAGGCCGCCCGCCCTGCAGCGTTGACTGGCACCGACTTTCCGTACGGCATCACGTGCCGTACGGAACAAGTACCGAAAACCGAATATCGAATAATATCATAAATCAGTGTCAGAAAATTGTCCAAGTGCAATTACAATTTGTTCTTATTTTTCAGGTACTTACCCCTCTAATTTACTCAACAAATTAACTCGGTTAAACGAATGATCCGTATTAATTTTTCTTTTCTTATAAAGAAATGAGAGAATAAATCAGTACCGAAAACCGAAGACCGATCAATTTTTTCATCAAATTAACGCGGATAAATGAACGATTCGTATTAATTTTCTGTTTTCTTATAGAGAAATGAAAGAGTAAATTGGTACCGAATATCGAATATCGATCAATACCATAAATCAGTGTCAAAAAATTGCCCACGTGCAATGACATTTTGTTTTTATTTTTCAGGTACTTACCCTTCTAATCTTATTCAACAAATTAACTCGGATAAACGAACGATTCGTATCAACCTTTTTTGTCTTATAAAAAAATGAGAAAATAAATCAGTACCGAAAACTGAAGACTGATCAATACCATAAATCGATGTCATGAAAATTGTCCAAGTGCAATGACATGTTGTTTTCATCTTACAGGTACTTATCTCACTAATTTACTCAACAAATTAAGTCGGATAAAAGAACGATTCGTATTCAATTTTTATTCTGTTATGAAGAAATTAAAGAATCAGTCACTACCGAAAATTGAAGACCGATCAATATTTAATTTATTCATCAAATTAACGCGAATAAATGAACGTTTCGTATGAATTTTTTTTCTTATTGAGAAATGAAAGAGTAAATCAGTACTAAAAATCCAATGTCGATTAATACCATAAATCAATGTCAAAAAATTGTCCAAGTGCAATGACAATTTGTTCTCATTTTTCAGGTATTTATCCCTTTATCTCATTCAACAAATTAACTCGGATAAACGAACGATTCGTATCAATTTTTTTGTCTTGTGAAACAATGAGAAAATAAATCAGTACCGAAAATCGAAGACCGTTCAATATCTAATTTTTTTCATTAAATTAACGTGGATAAATGAACAATTTGTATCAATCTTTTTTTCTTTTATAGAGAAATCAAAGACTAAATCAGTATCGAAAACCGGATATTGATTAATACTATAATATAAATCAGCGTTAGAAAATTGTCTAAGTGTAATGACAAGTTGTTTTCATCTTGCAGGTACTTATCCCAATTTACTTAACAAATTAAATCGGATAAAAGAACGATTCGTATCAATTTTTCTTCTCTTATAAAGAAATTAGAGAATCAGTCAGTACCGAAAATTGAAGACCGATCACAATATTGAATTTATTCATCAAATTAATGCGGATAAATGAACGATTCGTATGAATTTTTTTTTCTTATAGAGAAATGAAAGAGTAAATCAGTACCGAAAATCGAATATCGATTAATACCATAAATCAGTGTCAAAAAATTATCTAAGTGCAATGATAATTTGTTCTCATTTTTCAGGTATTTATTCCTCTAATTTACTCAACAAATTAACTCGAATAAACGAATGATTCATATCAATTTTTCTTGTCTTATAAAAAAATGAGAGAATAAATCAGTACCGAAAATTGGAGACCGATCAATATTTAATTTATTCATCAAATTAGCGCGGATAAATGGACTAGTCGTATCAACTTTTTTCTTGTAGAGGAATGAAAGAGTAAATCAATACCGAAAATCGAATATCGATCAATACCAGAAATCAGTGTCAGAAGATTGTCGAAGTGCAATGACAATTCGTTCTCATTCCCGAGTCTTTCCCGAGTCGAGATATTAATTCTACATTGATCCTGCAAATTGCATCCAATTTGAAAAATCAATGTAGAATATCTAGGTGCGCAATAGTGAACAAGCTTTGTCGTACCTGAACGTTACATCTGGCTACTCTCGCAGTCTCGCATGATGAGTCTTCAATAGCGACGTATTCCGCAGTTTTTAATACTCGTTTATTTCGATAATGTATATGTACTTAATCCTTATATTCTTAATTTAAATGAGCAATTTTTGTTGATTTTGACTATATATTCGCTTAACAGCGCAAGAAAGAGAACAAAGATAAAAACGTAAATAGAACTGCCTTTGTTAGAACTGTGCGTGAGATAAATATATAAGGATTAAATAATCATATAAGAATTAGAGGAAATGGGAGATGAAAAACACTTTTTATTCTCATCATTCTTAAAGTTCTTTTTTCCTTTTTTCTTCTCTTTTTTTTCTTTTCTTTTTTCTAATGAGAATGATGAGAATTGTAGCTCTCAAAAGAGCTGAAGCTGCAAAGGCAAAGACAACGGTTATGTCTAATAATGTTGTTTCACTAATAGAGATTTTAATTCAGATTCGGTACAATAAAAAAGATAAAAAAGAATGAGAAACGGACATTCTAGCAGATTCTAAACGAAAACCGCAATCTGAGCATTATTAGACGAATAAAAATCAACACTTGTAAAATTTATATCAGATTCTAAGATCATTATTCATAGTTTTCTAAATTATGTGCAACTTTTTATTGAGAACATAATTAAAAATTTGTATTCATAAACCTTAGCTTGCCTCAGCAACCTTGCTTGAATAGACATTCATATTTTATGAGAAAAGAAAAGTAGAACTCATGTTATGTGAAATTAGGTTAACGAATAATCAAATCTCAAGCTATTTTATTATTTTTCAGATGATAAACTATGAATGCTGATCTAATTTCGACTCGGGCATGTCTTTACTTCGAGTAAAGTCCGTTAAAATTAGAAAAATCCTGCGTAATAATTACTCGAGGTACTTCGAATACCATACATGATGTATCGCTGTCCTCGACTACGTCTGTCGGCGCGCTCCAAGTCCTCTCTCCATCCTGACTTCTCGATCCGACGTCCTCCTTCTGGTTACTCCGTCGCAGCACCCCCGGATACTCCATCGTAGCACTGGCGACGACACTGCTACTCTATCTCTAACACTCGCGCAAGTAAGATTCGGGGACAAAGAAACGCGTATTAACCGATACGACTACCGACACTCGTACTCTGCGTCGCGATATGCGCGTCGTTCGTCGGCCCGAGGCGCAATGTCCTTTCCGCAATCACGGAGTCATTTATAAGCGTACGAAAACAAACAATCGGGAAGGTTACCCTCCACCTTGCCGATCAATGTTAATGCCTGCGTCGTCCGTTAGCTGAAAATGATAACAACTCGTGTTTTCAAAGCATGCCTGAGAGGGAGTCGTTTCAAACTTCACAATAATTATTTACATTTGTTCCAAGAATCATATTACGCTGAATTCAAACTGTCTCTATTTTGACATGACATACACGAGATTTGCGATTGTATCATTGATCTTTCTTTGGACAAGAAAATCCTGAGAGGAACGCTGTTCGAGAATATCACATTTTATATTTCAGGTGCCTTGCAGATTATCGAATCCGGTGTAATCAGGGAAAGTATGAATGCGTCGCTATGAATAACATGCATGGGCACGGAGTACTCCAAGTCAATCACGTTATACGTGAAACGTACATGTATTTAATATTATATAAAATTTACCTTTTTAAACAAAAAGGTAAAAAAAGGCGCCAAGTACAAGCGCAACACGTATTGTGTTATTTTTAGAAGTATCAAACTCAAATTATTTTTTTATTGTATATATGTGTACATAAGTTTTTACAAGTAAAACTTATAACTATAATAAAACTCTGCAACACTTTTCTACTGTATAAAAGAAGTGATATATTAGAGCAGTAGCGCCAACTGAGAAATTCCGACTTCTTATTCCCGGAAAATTCGTCAAACGTCAAACGAAGGGCAAAAAGTCGCTCGCGAGCCAATCAACACAATCTGCGCGATGTAAACATTGCGGGCCTCGGCGGCGGTTGAAGCAAGAGAAACTTGCCCTTGGGCATCTTTTCTTTTCTCGAAGGGACAACGAGGGGAATGCGAGGAGGCCTTTCAACTGTACGCGACATTGATTTACTGCTTATTGATTACTGAAAATAAAGAAAATTATTCTGTCGAAGCATCGGATATTTGTTAGCTTTATGTTAATTATAATTAACATTTATGTTAATATCACCCGAACGGCCGAATCTTAGCTGCAAGCAGCGGAATTGGTGAGCGCGCCGCGTAGTGGCCGCGATCGGCACTAGTAGCTGCGCGCGGGGCACCGGCGGGAGCACCGCGCGCTCGCTTGCGAGAAACCGACGGGAGCCAGGCCGTCCGCCACGCAGCACCGGCTCGACGATTATAATAATGTTCATGTAGTATCAACGCGAACGAATATCATTACTTGCATACTTCCGAACAGTTTGAAATAACGATAAATCCATCTACCTGCTCAAGGGTCTTCTACTATATTGTATAAAGGTTTATACTTGTGTTAGAGTACATATAAATGCTTTGAGGCAGCTGTAGTGCGAAAACCTGGTCAAAATTTACGAATACTGGCAGTATATCCGCTCACTTCTAGCTGACTAGATCTTTTAATTTGTATTTTCTTTTGTTTTACGAGTGCCCATAGACATATAATATATAGACCGCGCATTCGCAACGTTTCCTTTGTCTGCACATGTTTAATATTAGAAAGAGGTAGCATGCTTTTGTAGAGCAGTCTGTCTCTTTCTAACGATGTGTGGTGGGCCCCTCCGCTTGTTTAGAAGTGAAGTGTTACGTCTTCGGTTCTCCTTTTCGCGAAACAAAGCGTATGTAGACAATTGACATCAAAGATTATAACGTATTTACTCATAATAATCATAACACAAAACATATAATCGTGACACAATGAGTCTATATTGTTGTGTATGCTGCAGTAATGCATATAAAAGTGACGAACAGATTATTTTCTACCGATATCCCAGGTAGCGCACACACGTTTCAGGAACATTTCAGAAATGTTTTACCGAAACGTTTCATAACCGTTTTCTAGAAATGTTTCTCATAAGTTAAAATGCCCACTTAAGAAACGTTACGTGAAACGTTTCTTTTCTAGAAATAAAACGTTTAAGAAACGTTTAAAAAAACGTTTGAGAAACTGTTATAAAAACGTTAATTCTACCGATTAAGAAACAATTCTGAAAGTGTTATAAATAAAATTCGTTTAATAAACAATATTGAAAAATATTGTTTTTTTAATATTTTTCAGTACTATTCATATCTATTTAAGTTTATATCTATAAAACATCATAAAAATCATGTCATTAATAAAAGGAAACATAGAATTTACATTTTAAATAAAATGTAAATGTAATGCGGGTTAAGTAAAATAATAAGTAATAATATGTATATATTTAAATATATATTATACAAATATGTATATAATTTTTTATTAATATGTACATAGGCAGTCTGAAAAGTTCTTGACCTGACACATACATGGCATTAGAAACTGTCAAACTATAACTGTATTGGAAAGTGGCATCCCTGATATAAACCCATGTAAAATTTTATTCGACCTGTCAAGTCGTTCGAGTAGTAGCATCAGTTGAAAAAACTTTGTGCAAGATTGGTGTCGCATTTGCTAACAATTTCGCATTTGCTAACAATTGACCAAAAACGCATTCGAATGCGTATTTCTCAAGCGTGTTTGGATCGTTTTAAGCAAAATAAAATGAATTTCAAGCGTCGTTTCATAACTATTGATGAAACTTGAATCCACCATTATATACCAGAGTGAAAAGAACCTTCCGGAATCACACTGTAATGATGGTATTGAATTATTGGAAAAACGTTGGAATAAATATATTGAAGTTTCAGGAGATTATATTGAAAAATAAAACATATTTCACGGCAAAAAAATTTCTTTTATTATTAGGCCGAGAACTTTTCAGACTGCCCTCGTATTAATATTTATTGTTTAGTATTATTTGTGTCTATTATTATTATTGGTATCGTTCATTTGTTGCAGTAAAAATAACACAACTCAAAAATATTTATGGTTTTCTACCAATAAATAGATCAAACAGAAATTATTTGTTTTATATTAGTAACACAACTTTGTGATTATTGTGTTTGTATACTATAACAGCAAATGAGCAATATATTTAAGCACATTAGCCAATCACATTCCAGCAAATATTTTATCCCCTCACGTGAACAGATCTTCTTCACAACAGCTTTTTCACATGAATGCGATTATTCACCATTAGTACATGTTGTTCTTTTCAATGCTCTGGCTGCGTTTAATGCGAGGCGAACAGAAGACAATTTTAACCACTCTTTAATTGCATTTTCTATAACAATAATAGGAGCATTAAACTCCACCTTCTTGACAGTTGCTAAAAACAATAAGATTCATACATAATCTAACATTTCCTTAAATCTATCATTAATAGGCACTAAAAATAAAATAAACAAATACATACCAACAATCAAGTTCTTCGTTTTTAACGATTTAAAAGCTTTTTTGGGCGCTCTATCTGCTCAATTATACTCTGAAGCATATTTATTCGTAATTAATTTTTCCTTAATCCTTCTAGTAATTTGTGAGACAGTAGTGCCGCCTGATATACATAAGATATTTATCTACAACATAAAACTATAAAAATTGTACATAAAACTTTCAACGAACACTGTACAAACGCTAAGAATTGTAATTCTTACCATATGTTCAAAGTTTTGTGTAGTATCTAAAAATTTTTCAATATCGTCTACTCCTCATGTGAGTCAACAAGAATTTTTGAAACATTCTCCACATTATACGCTTTTGCCAACGGCTCAAACGGATCATTTGTTCTCTGTAGAGAACTCCTGTGACTGTTTGACCACTTTTCAACAGCTCATGGTACAGCACACTCTTCTGATGCCACCAAATACAGAGCATTGCCTTTTTTCCGTGGATATTCCGCTTTGGCGTCGATGTTGAGGGTTGGTCGGGATCACAAATAGTTTTTCGACATTTGGGATTGTCAAACTAAATCCATTTTTAATCCCCAGTGATGATACGATGTGAAAACCTCTTTCTTTGCTGCCTAGCAAGCAGAATTTCGCAAGTGGTTTTTCGCCTTTCAATATCTCTTGACAATATCAGTTCATGTGGGACTCATTTTCCTTCCTTGTAAACCTTTGCTAAGGCTTTCAAACGATCGGAAATGACAAATTGAGCACAATTTAATGCTTCTGCAAGTTGCTTTTGCGTTTGACATGGGTCTTCGTTCACCAATGCCTGCAATTCTTCGTCTTCGAATACTCTTGGCCGTCCAGAACGCTCTTTGTCCTCTACATTAAAATCACCAATTTTAAAGCGTCGAAACTTTCTCTGCATGTTTTATCGGAAGGAGCATTATCACCATAAACTTCTACAAGCATTCGATGAGCTTCAGCTGCAGTTTTCTTCCAACTGAAGTAAAAGATTAAAACTTCGTGCAAATGACGCTTATTTGGCTCAAATTTCGACATTTTCGATGCAGTGAAAAACAATGTTATTGATGCAAACGTATACTTTTATGTATTGAATGTTATTGACAGATGTCAAAACAAATCATTAAGCTTCGTTTAGACATTACAGGTTAACGATAGTTCTAGCTATAGCTACATGTCGCTAAACGGACGGAACTTTCCGATTTACCTAATAACATATAAATGTCATATATTATAAATATGTTTCATACCATAACTCAGCAAATATCAAATAAAGTAATATAATTATTAGTTATGAATGTGTTCCCATTTTTAAGTATAAATATGATATAACATGTGTGTCCATAACAGTTATATTATTGAGTGAGAAATCATAATAATTATGTCGTTTATGTTATTTGAAGTTTTCTGAAAAGTATACACTATATTCTTGAAACAATGTGTATATGTAAGTTGAGCGGCTACTTT
This sequence comes from Harpegnathos saltator, assembly GCF_003227715.2. Lineage (NCBI taxonomy): Eukaryota > Metazoa > Arthropoda > Insecta > Hymenoptera > Formicidae > Harpegnathos > Harpegnathos saltator. The sequence continues at coordinate 305,552 of NW_020230150.1, read as the reverse complement.
ACAATATAATTATACCTATGCCTACGCAAAAATATGTAGGTATATGTAAAGATTTCAAGAATCAATCCCCAGAGTCAAAAAAGCTTTTGCAAATAATTGCTGACTAATGTTATATCATTTTAGGATGGTATTGTAATCACAAGAAAATCATCTATATTTCACCAGATTTATTATCTTCTGAACTGGTTGATGTAATATTGGATGCTGTCTGCAAAGGATTGACTTCTGTTGAAGAATATCTCTGAGATCTCATTTCAATATTAGATGAAGTTGGAGAAATATTTTTTTGTAAAGAAGACTCTTCGTAATTACTTGCAATACTACATGAACTTCTTGATAAATTAATTACTTTTAAGAGTCGCTTCTGATAATTCTTTAAAGCACTAATGGACGGTTTGGTAAAATATTTTTTCTAGAGGAAGACTCTTCATAATTGCTTCCAATATTAAATAAACGCCTTGCAAAATTATTGTCTTTGACGCAGATTGATCGTCATTATTTGCATCACTACATAAACTCCTTGGTAAATTAATTTTTCTTGAGTAAGACTTTTGATGATTTTTTTAAGCACTAGATACATAGTTTGAAACACTAGATACATAGTTTGGAGAAATAACTTTTCTGCACGAAGACTCATCGCAATTGCTTCCAATGTTAGACGAACACATTGACAAATTATTTTCTATTAAAGAAGAAGACTGATCATCAATGCTTACAACACTAGATGAACGTTTTGGTGTATTAATATTTATTTTAACGACTTTTCACAATTCATTTTTATATTAGAAAAATGTTTTGGAGAAATAATGGTCATTGTAGATGGTTTGTACGTATTGATCACTGTCGATGTTTTTGAGGAAATATTATTGTTTTTTGTGAGTGTTTTAAGTTTTGGAGGCGATGGGATGTCATCACATATTGTTTTCTCATCGTTATCGCATTCAGAAGAATCTGAATAGAATCGAAATGATCTTTTTAATTTTCTTTTGGGCCGCTGATATTAAGATATTTCCACTTCACTTTCAAGAGTAGATGTAAATTCTGCATCCACTAACTTTTTCCTCGCTTCACCATAAGATTCTGAAATAATATTTTATTTTAAAACTTTTAAACAGATAAATTAAATAATTACAAATAAGCTGAAAGGAACAGTAAGACTGTATATATGAAACTATATGGATAAAAACTACAACTGAATATAAAATTAATATTATATGAGAGTATATTTCTATTATACAAGGTGCACTATTTATCTGAATACATTGAAATATCTCGAGAATTATGCATTGGATAAAAAAAGTGGTTAATAAAAGTTGTTAGTCTCGAAGGGGGACATCCAATGATACCAAACTTGACCTCCCACCCCACCCCCTAGGGGTGGGGGTTGGGAGCAACTTTGAAATCTTATTTGGAAATCCCCTTTTTTATTGCTGATACGGATTCTATGCCACAAAATACGTAAATTTTGTCCGAAACTTTTTTTTAATTCGTGATAGATGGCGTTGTAATCGCAAAAAATTATATTTTCCGCAATTCTCCAGAAATGATCATTGGATTGAGAAATAAAAAATACCTGTTCAATATTTTTAAAGAACATAATAAAAGTTATTCCTCCCCATCCTCTTGGGGTAGGGGGATGATAACGTTCAAATCTCAAATGGGGACCCACATTTTTCATTGCAGAATTAGATTGTACGTGAAATTTTTATTCAGTTTTTTTCATTCGTGATAGATAGCGTTGAATTTTTCCAATAAACTACTTTTAGCGTTACACAGGAACAACGACGAGGACGTAGTAGTTTTATGTTCCCTTCGGGTGCTTTCTTAATGTGAGTACTTGCCTCTCATAGATCGAGGTGCTTTTTTAATGTGAGTCCCCTTGCCTCTCACTGTTCAATTAATTAGAGTAAGTGTTCGAAATTTTTACCTTCAACTTCAATACACTTATTGATCCTTTTTTCAAATGACTGTACACAGGATAGAAGCATATCTGCGGGAGTTTCAGCGCAAGCGTTTCTTATGTGTTCTAATATGTTTTCACGAGTTGTTGGCACTTGTTGATAAACCTTATCTTTTAGGTAAGCCCACAGAAAGAAATCCGGCGATGTCAAATCAGGCGACCTAGCAGGCCAATTAATCGGGCCACCTCTGCCAATCCACCGACCATTGTAATCATGGTCTAATACTTCCCGTGCTGCTATTGAGTAATGCTCTGGGCAACCGTCATGCTGAAACCACATATTTTGTCGAACGTCCAAGGCAACATCATCAAGTAGTGATGGTAGTTCCTGTTCCAGGAAATTTCGACATTTGATTCCATTCAAATTACCTTCAATAAAATAAGGACCAATGAGTCTGTTCCCTATGATTCCACACCAAACGTTAACCGACCAAGGACGTTGATGTTCAACTTGTCGTAACCAGTGGGGATTTTCTACACTCCAGTAATGCATGTTATGTCGATTAACGCCACCATGATTTGTGAATGTAGACTCATCTGAAAATAGTACATTAGCAATGAAATTGGGGTTCGTTTGCATTTGTTGAAGTGCCCATTCACAAAACACCACTCGATTATGAAAATCATCGCCATGAAGTTCTTGATGCAGTGAAATGTGATATAGGTGATACTTATGACGATGCAATATTCTGCGAACACTATCTCCGGAAATTCCGAAATCGCGATGTAATTACCTAGTGCTTACCTGTGGGTTGTGGTGAACAGCTGCTAGCACAGCTATTTCATTAACTTCTCCTGTAACAGATGTTCTTCGTTTTCTTTTTTTAGTTTGTACGCTGCCATCCGAGATAAAGGCAGTCACAACTTTGTAAAAAAAAGAACGTGAGCGAACATTGTCTGGAAAACGCTCAGCATACAAGGCAACAGCATCGTCAACATTCCTCCTACATTCACCATAAATCAGAATCATTTCAATTTTTTCTTCTACGGTTGCAGAATTCATTTTCCACTTGCAATTCTGTTCAAGAATGAAGGGTAGATATGCAGGTAATAAAAACTAGTCAAGTAAAATGAAATTGTTAGAGATGCTTTGAGTTCTAATTCTGAAAGAAAAGTGAGCTCTGACCGCATTGCACTGCCTTTTATAATAAGCCGTAGTTCGCTATACACCCATAGTGGCGCGTCGAGCAGTTCCCTCTTCGATTCGGGTTCCCATTTAAGATTTGAACGTTACCACTCACCCTACCCCGAGAGGATGGGGAGGAATAACTTTTATTATGTTCTTTAAAAATATTGAACAGGTATTTTTTATTTCTCAATCCAATGATCATTTCTGGAGAATTGCGGAAAATATAATTTTTTGCTATTACAGCGCCATCTATCACGAATCAAAAAAAAGTTTTGGACAAAATTTACGTATTTTGTGGCGTAGAATCCGCATCTGCAATAAAAAATGGGGGTTTCCGTTTAAGATTTCAAAGTTGCCCCCAACCCCCACCCCCAGGGGGAGGGATGGGAGGTCGCGTTTGGTATCATTGGATGTCCCCCTTCAAGACTAATAACTTTCATTAACCACTTTTTTTTATCCAATGCGTAGTTCTCGAGATATTTCAATGTCTTCAGATAAATCGTGCACCCTGTATATATATATATATATATGAATATGTCTAAATGCACTTATATGTACAGGTTGCGTGGAAAGTTCGCGGAGCGGCATCTATAAGTAAACGGTAGAATTATAAATTGTAGTCGGTTATATAGAATCATTCTTCACATGAACCTAGGTCAGGTTTCATTTCCATCTGTCAATTCTTTCTGTGTTTACAAGCCAATTGAAGTTGACGTGTCAGTATATTTGTTCGCAATGGAAAATTTGAAACAGCGTGCAGTGATTGAGTTCTTTGTTAAAAAAGGTTTAAAGGCAATGGACATTCATTCCGAGATGGTAAATGTGTTAGGGGAAACTGCTCCTTCAAAAACAATGATTTGTAAATGGGTACTTGAGTTTCAACGGGGTCGTACAAGCATTGAAGATGATCCACGCAGTGGACGCCCAAAAAGCGCATCAACACCAGAAATCATTCAGCAAATACTTGTTATTATTTCTGAAGATCTAAGTGTGACTATGCGCAGTGATAGGAAATCGGTGACGGGCTTGCCAGCGAATTTCCCCCACCACATACGCACACACAGCCGACTCGGTCTATCTGTGTCGGCCACGCGCTCGGCAATCGTCGGCGCGCCAAACGAAAGAGAGAATATCATTCCCTCTTTCTCGCTCTCGTTCTCGCTCAGCGACACGAGTTAGGCTGATTCTTTCTCGGCTGTAATCTGAGTCGCGGGCGCGACTATGACGATACTGAGAAGTTTTTCCTATTTGACGCGCTGAAATCATTATGAATATTATATTATTATTAATAATATTGTTGTTTATAATAATAATATTAATAATATTCCGCGCCGAAGAAATGAAATATATTTCATTAATTATTTTGCTGAGACGGACAGGTTCACAGATTTTATTATTGTTGGGAATTGTTTAATAATATTTGAAGTATAATTTTAAGTTGTATAAAGATGTAGAATAAAATATGGAAAAGTATTGTAACAAAGTCAAGAAGGTACGAAACCTACTTATTTTCATTACAATATCCTCTGAATTAACAAATACTCTTCAAACAGTATTAAACAATCCTCAAAAACAATTACATCCGTGTATCCGAAATCTTATGTCTGCGCGAAAAAAAGTTCATAAAATATGTGTGTTTCGCCGCGCTGAATGAGAAAATCCTCAGAACAATGTTATATATAGAATAATGTATAGTGCATCAATAAATATGCAGTTTAGTAAAAAGGTAATTTATTTGTTTATTTCAATATCTTCGAATGTATGCACTTGTTTGCGAAACAGTTTTCCCATGGATTTTCAATGCAGTGTCGAACAGCACAACTGTTAATCCAATGAACCTGTTTAAGAGAAATAAGTGGACCATTGGCAGCGCTCTGAGTTCAGTGTTCAGTGCACCACTCAATAAAAATATTATAATACTATGTTTGTATTAAAATGACACGAAGTTTAACGAATTATTTATGAAAAATCACCATAAATGGATGAAAAACCGTGTGCAGTTATAGCATACAGTTTAGAAAACCCACTCCTTGCCAGCAATGTGGATAGAATCAAGTTGGAAAAAGAGTTAACATTCTTTTTGCCGATTCATACAATGATACCAAAGTATGAAGCAAATGCATTATGCATGTAGTACTGCAGTGGTATTGTGTATGCATGAAGAATGGAAAACTATTAATAAAGTAATTATTAGTAATTAAGTAACTAATCAATGTTTAAAAAGATGTACTGTGTCGTGTGTTACGTCCTAGAGGAGGAACGCAACCTTTTCGTTCGCGAGTAAGGCGAACCTCGTTCGTACACGCGTGTCAGTGGACGGGTCCCTTTACTCGGGCACCGACGTACGACGAGCAGTCCGTTTTTCGGTCAGGGATCCCTTTACCGGGGATAGGAGTTGACTGTTGGAAGGGTGGGGTGATTTTGAAATTAACTGATGGAAATAAATTAATACCAAATTTATTATTATTAAAATAAGAGTGACAACAGAAAGTTATACGGCGCGGTTTATTACAATTTACTTGAATGATATTGTTATGTGTATGCGTGTGTGTGTGTGTGTGTGCGGGATAGAAGAAGAAGGAAAGGAAAGGAAAAGGGGAAGAATATGAATAGACAGTTAGTCGGGTGTGGGGGAACGAGAGCGGTCAGGAGAATTTAAGGAGGTGGATAATTCGGAAAAAGAGACGGGAGAATACGATATTGAAGGGGTAGAAGGAGTAGAAGCGCGTGTAGGAGACGAGGGAGGACTAATAGGTAGATGTCGGAGTAGAAAAGGGGGTAGGAGTGTCGGGTCTGGGTGAAAATCTGTTTCAAATAAAATATTTATGATGGAACGGAGATATTGCAGTTGGTGTTCGAATTCATATAGATCTCTAGTCTCGTACACCGTCTCAAAGAAATGAAGGACTTGATGGATGGATACCACAGAATGACAATAATGGCCCACTAAAAATGTATTTCAATAAACGGGTGGAACCAATGAATAAGGGTATATATATACTCAAACGCAAAAAACCCGTACACTAAAAATTTGGGAAAAAGTTACAAAATTTCAAATGATCATAACTTGGTAAATAATGAAGATACAAATATGCGCAGAAATGCAAAATGAAGCTTGAAACGTCCTCTTTAAGAATATCTGAATAGCAATTATGCACGGCCATTTTTTTCAAAATGGCGGATGATAAAGTGAGAGGATGCAAAATTGATAATCAAAGGTCCGTGTTTGCGATGGTGCATGGTGTGCATCAGATAGCGCAGCGTAATGAGACCAAATGCACATGAAAGTATAGAGTGATATCTTTAAAATGCTACTTTACTGAGCTCGATGTAATCATTTTTCACTGAGTTGTTCCAAATTTTGCTAAAAATGCGGTTTTCTTGTTAAATTTGCATAATTCAGTGAATAAGTATCGCATCAAGCTCTATAACGAAGTATTTTAAAGAAAACATTCTATACTTTTAGGTACTTTTCGTCCCATTGAGCTGCGACACTTACTTTGCTCCATGCGCCGTCGCACGCTCGAACCATTTTTTAGCAACTTTTCATGTCCTTTTTATCACCCGCCATTTTGAAAAAATATTGTTGAGCACAATTTCGATAGATCTTTCGAAAAGTACTGTTTCAAAACTTTCAAACCGTTTTTGAAATTTGCTACTAGGATATTTAGGTGTCGAGATATTCAATTTCGAATTTGCAACAAATGTCGATTCAGCGAGGCTTAAGGGGCTAAGAGGCTCTGCGGTTCGTTTGGCTCTTTCATAATTTCAATAGCCGCGTTCATTATTCTCTATACAATAATTTACTTACACAATTTTGCGAATTGGAAATTTAATTTTTATCAAAAGTTATCATTCTTTACCCTTCAGTTACACATGATCACTATGGTATACACTTTAGTTCGCGAAGCTGTCCCTAGCTCTCTACCTTCTCCGTACGATTGGCCATTATGGTACACAGCTTGAATATGCTGTTCAGGATCGCGCCTGAGTTCGCGGTGGTCCGGCGCGCGGGATGCCGAGTCGCTGGACGCCACCTGAACGTCGAAATTTCCTGGCGCTCCTAGTCCACGGAGCCGCCGCGACGCGGCGATCTGGGTTGTCGCGCGCGCGAGCCCCTCGGCTCGCACGCGAGTTCGAGCTGCCCAGGGCATATAAGAGTGTCCGCGGAGACGATCAGAGATTGCCTTCGTACAGCTTTTGGCCTTCGTACGGTCCACCGCCGATAGTGGCACTATCTCTTATACGCTGGACTTCGCGAGTTTGTCAGTACGCCGGGCTTACGTTCTGGCTTGACTGAGATTCTGTCGGTGCGCCGGGCTTTAACGCCTAGCTTGTCTGGATTTTTCTTAAATGTATGTGCCAAGACAATAAACAAAGACAAACAATTTTCCTTTTCCGAACGTGTTCACTCCGATAAGCGCTGCCTCGTGCGACTTTTCTTTTTCCGTGATCTTTTCCTTTCGAGGCGCGTTGCTTCGTGCAATTTCATCAATTTAAACCATAATTGATTGTTTCGCATCGAAATTATTGCGTCGATTATGGCGACGATAAATCCTGAAAAGGCTGCTCAAGTTATTGCTTTAATTGAAGATGGCAGAAGTCGAAAGTACGTTGCTCAGGCACTTGATTTGTCAGTGTCAACTGTGCAACGTGCTTATGCGAGGTACTTACAAACCAATTCTTTCCATAGAAGGCCTGGTTCGGGACGTCCTCGATGTACCAATCACAATAATGACCGATTTATTGTTTCAAATTCGTTAAGAGACAGACATCGGACATCTGTTCAAATTAGAAACAATTTAAGGGATGTCCGCAACATTAATGTATCCGTTAACACCGTTCGGAGAAGATTAAAGGAACAAAATCTGCTTTCGCGCAGGCCAGCAGCTGTACCTTTGCTTAAATGTCACCATCGCGTAGCTCGATTCAATTTTGCAGTTGAGCATAGAGACTGGACTTACGCAGACTGGAGCAAAGTACTCTTTAGCGATGAATCTCGTTTTTGTGTCTATTCTCCAGATGGACGAGAACGAGTTTATCGTCGCGGTGGAGAACGATATGCAGACTGTACGGTAAGCGAGAGGCATAGCTACAATGGAGGCTCTGTAATGATTTGGATAGGAATTTCAGCTAATGCTCATACAAATCTGCACTTTTTTGACAAGAATATGAACGCAGATGTATACATGGAAGACATACTCATTCCGTATGTTGTTCCGTACGCACTCTCCATCGGAGAAAATTTCTTGTTTATGCAAGACAATGCTCGACCACACACAGCGAGAAGAGTGCTCGATTCGATGAAGTTGGCATAAATCGACTCGATTGGCCAGCAAATAGTCCAAATTTAAATCCAATCGAACACTTATAGGACAACCTCGGCAGGAAAGTACGAAATCACGTACCTGCTCCTCAGTCACTGCGAGAACTGCGAATAATTCTCGAAAACGAATGGAATACAATTACGCAGGATGAAATTAAAAGACTAATAAGGAGTATGCCTGATCGTATGAATGAGGTAATACGCGCACGAGGCAGTCATACCCACTATTAGTACACATACACCACACACACAGCAGAGAGGGTTCGGAGTCATTAATTACTGCAGGAGTGACGAACTGCGGGGTCCTTATCTCTGCTGCAACACCACACACACACCACAAGGAGGGTGTGAAATCTTAAAATACTGTGGAGCTGACGAACCACGGGGTCCTTATCCTTGTGGTATACAAACGCACACACACACACACACACACACACACTACATACAATGGGACTTTTCCTACCAGTAAAACTCCATGCGGTTTATATTGGAAAGACTTACAACCATAATTTGAGCTAATGACAGCGGTATCTTAAAACGCAATTCATCTTTATTACGTAATATCGATTACGCAAAATGAAGAACCTAAATTGAATTTTACTTTCATTTCCCTGGCTTTCAAAATAATAAATGCAAATCATTGAATATATTGTGCTGGTTATGTAAATTATTATATAAAGAAACATGAACACAGCTATTGAAATTATGAAAGAGCCGAACGAACCGCAGAGCCTCTTAGCCCCTTAAGCCTCGCTGAATCGACATTTGTTGCAAATTCGAAATTGAATATCTCGACACCTAAATATCCTAGCAGCAAATTTCAAAAACGGTTTGAAAGCTTTGAAACCGTACTTTTCGAAAGATCTATCGAAATTGTGCGCAACGATATTTTTTCAAAATAGCGGGTGATGAAAAGGAGAACATGAAAAGTTGCTAAAAAAAGGTTCGAGCGTGCGACGGCGCATGGAGCAAAGTAAGTGTCGCAGCTCAATGGGACGAAAAGTACCTAAAAGTATAGAATGTTTTCTTTAAAATACTTCGTTATAGAGCTTGATGCGATACTTATTCACTGAATTATGCAAATTTAACAAGAAAACCGCATTTTTAGCAAAATTTGGAACAACTCAGTGAAAAATGATCACATCGAGCTCGGTAAAGTAGCATTTTAAAGATAACACTCTATAGTTTCATGTGCATTTGGTCTCATTACGCTGCGATACCTGATACATACCATGCACCATCGCAAACACGGACCTTTGATTATCAATTTTGCATCCTCTCACTTTATCATCCGCCATTTTGAAAAAAATGGCCGTGCATAATTGCTATTCAGATATTCTTAAAGAGGACGTTTCAAGCTTCATTTTGCATTTCTGCGCATATTTGTATCTTCATTATTTACCAAGTTATGATCATTTGAAATTTTGTAATTTTTTCCCAAATTTTTAGTGTACCGGGTTTTTTGCGTTTGAGTGTATATATATAAACAGAACTTACTGCTGACTCCTGTTGTCCCGAAGGTGAGCAAAAAATAAAATTGTCGTTTGGTAGCTCCTGCTCGGTAGATTAAGTTGTCTCGTCCACTCCCTTCCGGTTGTTCAATTATAACACAAACACTAATGCCTTTTGCTGATTTCTTTGAATGTTTGCATAAACTCGGATATATGAATCGTAGATATATTACCTGAATGTCTGACTTGAAATCTAAATTCTGAATGCTCAAAACAGAATATCCGAGTGAGAGTGTGACTGCCTTTTTCAGAGTAGAATTAGAAGTAGAAGTAGAAGTGGAAGTAGTGTGTCGCGGAGGCGGATTACCGCGGTTTTGATAGTGATAATTGGAGGCAGAAGCTATCAGGGTGGGTAGAGAGATGGCCTTTGAGGAAGGGGTGAATTAGTCTTAGTGAGAAAAAGTCTCAGCCATTAGCGAAGTTAAAAGACATCGTGGGAGGAGACAGTTAGTTTTTGGAGATATGAATATGGAAGGGCTAAAGGGTGGAGCGTGGGTGTCTCATAGTTTTAGGTGGATATGATATGATTGGCTGAATGAATTAGGCGCGACAAGCGTGGAGGTGGTGGATTCTTGAGATAGAGAAATGTATACAAGTGGCCGGCTGGAAAAATAAAAATGCCGTAAATCAAAGGCTGAGATCAGATTTTACGACTGTCAGTGAAATAAGCTTTGTTGGTTGACTGATAGGGCACATATGGTTTTGGATTGGGAAGATGTAAGTTTCAAGTTTTAGAGCAGGAATGCTCTGTGTTGCTTTGTTTTACTGAAGGTTTGTTAGCGCGGAGTTTCAAATTTTTATAGCTAGGACGACGGACACACTTGGCGAACACTACCCAGATATAAACTTTAAACGAAGACGTAGATTTTTACAACAGGGCACTGTTTCCTGTTATGGAATTTTCCCGAATCGCCTTTCATTTGGGACGACGGCTGTTCGCCAGATGGGTCTGTTTCCTAATTTATATTTATATATGTATATATTCCTATTATACTTATATTAGGAGAATATAAATCCGCGAGAGGAAAGAATTTTTACTAATTAAATCTGCAAGACGTAACACGTGTATATAAATGGTTTTAGTAAAAAAGAATATGTAAATCCACATTACTGCTTGATGGAAACCGCGAGGAGGTGGTAGTTTCTTCCATCAGGAGGAAATGATAAACAAATGTCGAATAAGTCACTTATGAAATGGAATTATTTGACATTGGTTTATATTTCCTAAGGAATAATAGGATGTAAGGAAAGGAAGAAGCAAACATAAAGGGAATAGTAATGTCATGTAAGCGTCATGCAGACAAAACATACGAACAAAGAAGAAAATGCGATATTAAAATACACAAAAGACATAGCTACTGTATTTACAGTTGCAGTAATGCATGCATTTGCACTGTTGCAATGTTTTTATGAAAAGTCTTTCACACAGTGGGAAGCGAGATTTAACGCGTAAATCTGCTTTTGCCTGCCAATACTAAGTATCAGTGACATATCATCCATTTTAAAATGTCAGATTCAATCATGTAAATACTATATAACACATGGTGTTATGTAGCATTTACATAATAGAGAGAGATTCTAACATAAATGGTATGTAAATGATACTTGTGGTTTATTGTGTTAATTCGCACAAATGAGATGTGTAAATAATAACAAAATCCAAAACTATACATGGAATGGGAGAACGAAATCTTTACAGAAAAACGTTGGTGAATACGTATGAGGATATTTTAAAGGGTTTGTCCAGACGATGCTGTTCTGCGTCATTTATTCCCAGTTTAGTCTTCTAGTGCAACCTCACGCGAAGCAGCACTCACGTTTTAACTGAATGTATCTCCGATACATCTCGAAACCGAAAATATCTCCGGAATACTATGTGCGATTTCTCAGTATAACTGTACGAGTTCCAAAAACAATAGAGATATTTTCGTGTATAAGATGCATTCTGTTAAAACGTGAGCGCTGCTTCGCGTGAGGTTGTACTAGAAGACTGAACTGGGAATAAATGACGCAGAACAACGTCATCTGGACTAACCCTTTAAAATATCCTGATACGTATTCACCGAAGTTTGTCTGTGAAGATTACGTTCTCCCATTCTATGTATAGTTTTGGGTTTTGTTATTATTTACACATCCCATTTGTGTGAGTTAACACAATAAACCACAAGTATCATTTACATACCATTTATGTTAGAATATCACTCTCAATTATGTAAATGCTAATATAACACCATGTGTTATATAGTATTTACATGATTGTACATTCTAAAATTTTAAAATAGATGATATGTCACTGATGTTGGCAAAGAAAGGCAGATTTACGCGTTAAATCTTTCTACTGTGTGAAAGACTTTCCATAAAAACATTGTGCAAATGCATGCATTATAGCAACTATAAATACAATAGCTATAATATCTTTTGCGTATTTTAATATCGTATTTTCTTCTTTGTTTGTATGTTTTGTCTGCATGACGCTTGCATGACATTACTATTCCCCTTATGTTTGCTTCTTCCTTTCCTTACATCCTATCATTCCTTTGGAAATATAAATATAAACCAATGTCAAATAATCCTATTTCATAAGTGACTTATTCGACATCTGTTTATCATTTCCTCCTGATGGAAGAAACTACCACCTTCTCGCGGTTTCCATCGAGCAGTAATGTGGATTTACATATTCCTTTTTACTAAAATCATTTATATACACAACACAGTACATCTTTTTAAACACTGATTAGTTACTTAATTTCTAATAATTACTTTATTAATAGTTTTTCATTCTTCATGCATGCACAATACCACTGCAGTACTACATGCATAATGCATTTGCTTCATATTTTGGTATCATCGCACGAATCGGCAAGAAGAGTGTTTCTCTAAGAGTGTTTTTCTTTTTCTAACTTGATTCTACCCACATTGCTGGCAAAGAGTGTGTCTTCTAAATTGTACGCTATAACTGTACACGGTTTTTCATCTATTTACGGTGATTTTTCACAAACAATTCGTTAAACTTCGTGTCATTTTAATACAAACATAGTATTATTATATTTTTATTGAGTGGTGCACTGAACACTGAACTCAGAGCGCTGCCAATAGTCCATTTATTTCTCTTAACAGATTCATTGAATTAACAGTTACGCTGTTCGACATTGCCACGGAAATATATGGGAAAACCGTTTTGCACAAACAAGTGCATACATTCGAAGATATTATAATAAGCAAATAAATTACCTTTTTATTAGACTACATATTTAATGCACTGTACATCATTTTAAATATAATATGGTTCTGAGGGCTTCCTCATTCAGCGCGGCGAAACAGACACATTTTATGAATTTTTTTTCGATCAGATAGAAGATTTTACGGATGTAATTGTTTTTGGGGATTGTTTAATACTGTTTAAAGAGCATTTGTTAATTCAGAGGATATTGGAATGAAAGCAAGAAGGTTTTATTTCGTACCTTCTTGACTCTGTTGCAGTTCTTTTCCATATTTTATTCTACATCTTTATACAATCTAGAATTATTCTTCAAGTATTATTAAACAATTCCTAACAATAATCAAACCTATGAACCTGTCCACCTCAGCAAAACAATTAATGAAATATATTTCATTTCCTCGGCGCAGAATATTATTAATATTATTATTATAAACAATAATATTATTAATAATAAAATAATATTCATATTAATTTCGGCGCGCCGAATAGGAAAAACTTCTCAGTATCGTCATAGTCGCGCCCGCGACTCACAAGGGGAGGACGCAACGACCGTGAAACGGTTTGGAACGAAACTTACGGAGTTAGTTGACTACCAATAACTCATGGTAATAGCATACAATACAATACCTCTTCGTTCTCGAGAAAAAACGGTGTAAAAGAAAGAGCCAACAAAGTGTACAAGTTAGTGAGAAGGGTATTCAACAAAGCAGCGTAGCGCAGCAGCGAAGGTAACGGACTACCGAGTTCATGGCTTAGGTACGACCCCTGCTGCATGGTTTCTTTTATTCTGTAAGCATAAAACTGAAACAGAAAACATTAATAACTAATAAAACTGAACTAATAGAACAGATAGGCAGATAGGCAAATAGGCAGATAGACAGATAGACGGATAGACGGATAGACGGATTGACGGATAGACGGATAGACGGATAGACGGATAGACGGCTCCCCCGTGGACGCCACCTTGTCGTGGTGGGGGAGCTTGCGTGTCCCGATGAAGTACAGAGCTGTGCCGGCGGGGGTTTCGACCCCTGGCAAGTTCTACCATGCCGGAGAGGTTTGTACAGAGGGGCCAGACTAAGAGCGTCCATAATACGTGGGGAGGGTTGTTTGGGACACCGGGAGTCCCCGCCCGGTGCCCCATCCTCCCGCCCGGCGGTTACGGGGGGAAATAATCCCCTAGCCGCCGGGCGCTCCCATCTCCAGAGGAGGAATGGGAGAGGTCTCTATGACCCCTTCCTGCATGCCCACCTTAATGGTGGACCTTGCATAGGGGGAGAGGTGTTTTAACCAATGGCGACGCCCTCTGTATCCTCATATATAGTCCTTAACGACGGCCGAGAGGTAAGGTGGGAAGCCAAAGTGTGTACGCATAGCCTCCACCACCTTACCCTAGGGCAGGGTGTTGAAGGCCGCCCCTATCGCTTCCCGCAGTGTAATTGCGACTCTGCAAAACTCCATACGGGCGGCCAGGGTGGCCTCGGAGTTTTGGTCCGGATCATTCCGGAGTCTTCTGAAGGTCCGCCTGAGGTGGACCGTCCTCTGCCTTAACTCGGTTATATGGTCGGTCCACCAGACGGACCTTTTTGGGCAGGACCCTACTCTGGGCATGGACTCATTGCACGCGTATGCAACGATGTCCATAAAGTCCGATACCGCAGAGTCAAGGTCCTGCCCTTCCTCTTACCATGGCCAGGTGGCAGCCTCTAGGGACAGTTCTAGAGTTTCCCTATCTAATCTGCTCAGGGCCCATCTTCCTGGTCGGGGTTCATTCTTGCTTTGTGGCCGCAGGCCATTGGGGGTGACGGACAACTCCATTTCGATCGAAAGGTGATCCGATAGGGATTCCAGGTCGTCTGCCACCCTCCAGGACCCGTTTCAAGGCCGCAGAGGTATCCCAAGTGAGGTCTATTATAGATTCCCCCTGCGACCCCACAAACGTAGATTTGTTTCCCTCGTTTATCAGATGCAAGTCCAGGCCCGCGGCCCATTCTTCCACTACCTCCCCCCGCCTGTCATCCCGCTGAGAACCCCACAATGGCGACTTCGCATTAAAGTCCCCGGCGATGATGACAGGCCCAGGGAGGTACCGTAATACGACCCTCCCTTTATCATCAAGCCAACCCATAACTAGGTAGGCCCAGGCTCTTTGCTGGGGGGAGGTAGACCCCGACCACAATCAGGGTCCCCCACCTGATCACGACAAAGTGTCTCCCACTTTCCAATATGTCAGCGGGAGGCGACTTCTCATTTGCCTTCCATACTATGGCGACGGAGCCCCCAATTGGTCCCCAACCCATCTAGGATGGTTTTTGGGGACATTATAAGACATTAATCCGCCGCCACTCCTAAACCCGTACCGCGCTCGGCCATGGTAAGATCGAAAAGAGAAATCGCCTGCCGAGCGCGGTGTAAGTTTGATTGAAGGAGTCTAGTAGGCATTATTATGACTGAATAACAAGCTTTTCAGCCGGCTCCTCCGCACTTTCGCTCCCACTGTCCATAACAAGGCGTACCCGTTTCTCCGCTCTTCTCTCCACCTCCATCTCCTCCCCCTCCGGTTGAGCATTGACAGAAGTGGGAGGTTCTGCAGATGGAGGAGGAGGAGAAGGGGATTCCCTTTCCCCTTCCACTTCTTTTTCTACCAAAGGTGGGACTGCAGGTTCAGATGGCGTCGATGCGGATGCCCCAAGTGCCCGCTGTTCCCCTTTTTTTCCTTTCTTCTTTGGCGGGTGACAGGCTGGACCACACATTCTGTGCCCAGAGGGCTGCCCCGCTTCCGCGCATATCTGACATTTGGCAGGGGAAGTGCATTCCCCGGCCAGATGGCCCAGCTCACCACATCTATAACAATTCCCTCGCCTGTCAAGATTGCTCTTGCAATTCTGCTGGGCATGGCCCCTCTCTAAGCATTTGTAACATTGGAGGGGCCTTGCGTCCAGCTATTCTACCCTAACCCTGGTCCATCCTACAGGTATCTGCTCCTCCTCAGCGACTTTTTTCGCCACCATAAGGGGGCATCTTGCCCACAAGGATCTAAATCCAGCCGCAGTGGTCCTAATCCTTCCCGTTTGGAGCTCAGCCTCCGCAGTTGAGCATCCTCCTTCCTTGGCGATGCAATCCGCTACCTCTTCCTCAGTGGTGGAGACTTCGAAACCTCGGAGTCTAATCTCCCCGAGCTTCCGGGGGCGATTCACCCTCGCCTTACCTTCCAAAACTTTCCTCAATTTCGCGGCAAGGAGATCAGCTTTGGTGTCCTTATCTTCTCCGGGGATTTCTAATATCAGGGCCCCCATGGCACCCTGCCTCGTCTTAATCTTCGTGATCCCCATGTTGTCAATATTTATTTTCTTTTTGACTTCAGCCAAGACCTCCTTATATTTGCCATCTTCGGTGGTGATTGACACTGCCGCCGTACTTGGGACCTTGCGTCTGGGCTTCCTGGGTTTCTTGTTGTCCGTCCCAGTCGTTCCCATTTCCTTCCCGGATTCAATTCCCTTTTTTCTATCCTCCTCTTTCTTTTCTCCTTGGGCTTTTTGTTGCGTCTCGCAACCTGAGCCCAAGTTTCCTGACCTCCCGTTTCTATTTTTTTTTCCTGGGGAGGGGGTCGGGGTTCCTCAATCAAAGAAGGAGGGACTCGGAGCTGGGGCCACTGTTCCTTCCTCCCCGTTGGTCCCCGTTTCCCCTGTCCAGAACTTGCTGTCCTCTTCTTTCCCTTCCTTGTCTTTCTCTGACTGTTTTCCTCTTGAGCATCATTGTTGGATATCGGGTGCGCTTTATCCTTCTGCGATGCCCATGTCTCCATTGCCTTATGAACCATGGAGGTTATTTTATCCTCCATAGTTTCTTCCTTAGTTTGCCCTCGCATGGCTATTTTATCAAGCCTGACCTTGACGTCTAACGAGACAATTTCCCTTACCGTCGGGCCAGGTTTGTTACCTTTCCTGGACACTTCTTTCCTATACTGTACAGGATGGGTTTTACCTTGTTTGATTTGTCCTTTCTGCAGTTCGTCTATCCATCCCACCGGACTCATTTCCTCCTCCTCTAGGTCCGCCGACGGGGGCATGATGCACCTGTTCCTGTACCCCATTGTCCTTTCCTTTTCCCTGACTGGCACTGCGGGCGAGGGAGCTATCGCCGTTGACGACGATGCCCCCTTTATACCGCGTTGCTTGTTGCCCTGTGATGGAGGCGAGGAGGGTACTACCATTGATGGCGGTGCCACCCTTGAACTCCGCACATTCTTTTCTTGCACCGGAGGCGAGGGGGATATCTCCTTTGAAGGAGATGCCTCCTTTATACTCCTGAGTGCCTTCTCCATTTCCTCCATCCTTTTTGTCATTTCACCCTGCATGGTGCGGAGCTGCATGTTCTCTGCTCTCAGCTCTTCCAGGATGTCGTGGTTCTCCCCACATTCACTTGAGGCCATGCGCTGTGCCATCAAAGTGGCACCTGCTGCAATGGCTGTCGAGGCGTCCCGAAGCACCTTGACGTGGATGCCATTCAGGTTCTTCGAGCGAAGCGAAAAGCCCAGTACCTTTGTTGCTGCCTCCAACTCCGAGGCAGTAATATCCCTGAAAAGGACCTCCTCCATGTGCTCCGTAACACGTTGCAATTCTGCTCGGTGTTTACGGTTACTGGAGCAATCCTGGAATTCCTTCCTCGGATCTTCCAGGCCCTTCAGTAAAGCCTCCTCCCTCTTCTTCTCCTCAAAGATCTTCCTTTGAGCTTGAAAGGCTTTCTTTTTTTATGTTGCCCCGTCGTTTCGGGTCTTCCTCGTGGTCTCAGCTTTCTTGTAAAGGCCTCCTCATCTACATCCCCGTCAGATTTTCTTGGAATTTCCCATCTGTCATTCTGCTCAGAGGAACCATAATCATCTTCAGAGGAAGACTCATTCCTCCTCTTATTACTGGGCGTACCCGACCTCAGTTTATATTTTGGAGTCTCCGCAACTTCCTTGTCGCATCTGCTGGCGCTGCGAAGTCCCTCTCGTCTTCCTAGGCGCCTCGGACCTGGCTGGTCATCCACGGCCATTTCCACGTCCGTGTCTCCCACCTCCATCCCAGCAGGACCATCGTGGGTCCCCGTTTATCGTGCATCCATTTGCCTTACCAGGTCTGTTTGCCGCGGCCCGTATCCGTGAGGTCGATTAAGTTAAGGGAATATTCACTCATTTTCGGTTTAAAACCCATAACCCAGTGCGGCTCCGCTACCCGGGCATGCACGTATCCCCCAGGAAAGGGAGGAGCCTCCGAGTTCCCCCAGAGGAGTAGCATATGGCTCTGGCCGATGGAATATGCATCATCAGCACTGGCCTCCCGCCCCCTACACGCGCCCTGACCGTCATTTCTGATGGCCAGACTGCTTTCGGGGGTCCCATGCCTCCGACAACATGGGCACTGCACTGAACGCCGCCACGCGAGGGGCCCCATGGAAGGAGGTAGCTCACCGGTGTCGCACCCCACCGGGAGCGCCTCCCCCATGGTAGCCAGCGTGCCTGCGCCGCCCGAGGGTCCGCTTTAGGGCGATGCGATCGCATTCCCTCGGGCACAGCACACAGAGGTTTCAGCCCCGCCTCGTAATACATCCGAGCGGCCCGGAACACCCCTCCACCCCCCGAGTACCATGAGAGGTTCCAAACCCTCATGATGTGCAGACCCGGGTGTGGGTTCCTCCCTCCGCCCGGCCGTGACCGGGACGGATGAGGGAGAGGTCCTCCAGCTGCCGGAGCACCGGCGTGCAATGCCTCCAGGAGTAGGGTCCTCTATGATGGCGCTCGAGGGTGTCTCGACCCAGACCTCGGAATACGTCCGAGCGGCCCGAGACACCTTCCACTCCCCGGGTACCATGGGGGCAAGCCCGGGTGTGGGTTCCTCTTTCCGCCTGGCCTCGGCCAGGCGGGTGAGGGAAACCAGGGAGGTCCACCTTCTTTGGCTGCCGGAGCACCGGCGTGCAATGCCTCCAAAGGTGGGGTCCTTTCCCCTCTTCACCCTAGGATGACTCGACCCCGACCTCGGAATAAGTCCGAGCGGCCCGAGTCACCCCTCCACCCCCCGGGTATCATGGGGTTATACCCCATGGTGTGCAGACCCGGGTGTGGGGTCCTCCAACCGCCCAGCCGTGGTTGTGAGGGATGAGGGAGAGAGGTTTTCCCCTTTTCGGCTGCCGGAGCACCGGCATGCAATGCTTCCAAGGGTGGGACCTCTCAGGACGTTGTAGGGCACCCCGACCCCGCCTCGGAAACGTCCGAGCGGCCCGGAGTACCCCTCCGCATCACAGGCACCATAGGGGGAGGATCCCCACGGGTGGAGTCCTGGGTGCGGGTACGTCCCTCCACCTCCAATCCGTACATAACGGACAGATCGGGATAGGTGAGGAGTGGCCCTCTTTCTTCGACTGCCGGAGCACCGGCGTGCAATGCCTCCAAGGGTGATAGTCTCCTCCCACTCGCTTCATGAACAGCCTGGTCATAGACCAGGCTGATCGATCAGCCCGGTCGGGTGCTCTTGGTCCAGTCCCTCCGTACAGACCACTCCGGCATGGTAAAACCTGCCAGGGGCCCAATCTCCCGCCGGCACAGCTCTGGGATATCATTGGGACCTTTAAGCCCCCCACCACGACAAGGTGGCACCCACGGGGAGAGGTTCTATTGGGTATTGAGAGTCGAAATTTATGGTGAATGTAGGGTGTTTACAGGACTATATTTTGGTGAAAAAATCAGGTCTGTATCTCTAGCTGTTTAGGAGATTATTTTTGTTATAGAGGAGGAAATGCCTACGCACACCCTGCAGCCACGCAGAACTGCAGGGTAGTGTGGGACTTGCACCCACTAAAACCTCCCCCGGCCTCCACGTGGCTTACGACAGAGGGGTTCAGGAAACAAATTTTTATTTTTATGACGCAGGGAAAACCCATCATGAGTACCCCCCCCCGCCCCCTGGGAGGGGCAGGGGGTTATGTGAGACTCTTACTCACTAAAATCCCTGCGGGATGTCTACCAGTCGGACCGAGATGGGGGAGTCAGGAAAACTACGCCAGCATTCCCTCCCCGACACCCCGGCCCCAGGGCTCCAAGGGAACCCCACGCTCAAGTACCGCGCCCTCTTCTCCGCGAAGAGAAGGTCAAGGCGCAGTACTCCGATCGGCTCGCTGATCGGGTTGGCCTTCCGGTACCTTTCGGGAAAGAGGGGACGTCTACCCTCCCACCCCGCCTCCTCCCTAGAGTAGTTTCCCACTCCGGAGGAGGCGGAGGAGCGAAGCCCTTTCCCAGAGGGCCCCGCTCCCCCCATCCCTACATCTACCGACGCACAGGGGAGGGCGGGAGGAGGTGTTACACCCCTCCTGCTGACGCCCCTCCCCCGCGCGACCGAAGTCGGGCCCGAGGCGGCTGAGGAGGCGACCTCCGGTTGACCGGTGGTCGTTGCTCCTCCTCGGCCGGCGCCACCTCGGGCCCGCTACCTGCTCCCGGGGAGCGTCTCCTCCCCCGCCACACTCTGCGACATGGATTAGGACGACGCTCCCACTCGGCGGCCTCCTTCTGGGACATGACGTCCCTGCAGAAGGAGGTCGCCGCCCCTCATGTCTCCTCGTTCCCGCACATGATCTGGACCATGCGCGGGAGCGAGAGTTCCTCCATCCGGCAACCCACCGCCCAGGCTAGGACCCGGTGCTGTTGGGACCACGCCTCGCATTCCACGAGGATGTGCAGCGCCGAGTCCACCGGCTCCGGGCAGTGGTGACACCCAGTGGTGGGTTCCTTCCTTATTAGGTGCACTTTCCAAAGCAACCGTGCCCCGTCAGTACCTGCACCAAGTGGAAGGAGAGTCTACGTCTCCGCCTGCCCACCATCTCTGGTAGGCAGGGGCGGACAGCCTCGGCTGTCTGACGCCCGAATCCTCGCGGATCGGCCAGTGCGGCCGACCACTTATCGAGTACCCGGGCACGAGCCTGGGTCTTCAGGGCCTACAGGTCCCTGGCTGCTAATCCCCCCCCCCGTTTCGCGGAGCTCGTTGATTCGCCAGTATAGGAGATACCTCTCCTCGGCGAGGAGCTCCACCGGAGGGAAGCCGGCCAGGGCGGCCGCCGCCATGTACGAGACGGTGGCGTACCCCCGGATCGCCCTCACTAGCACCGCCCACGTTGCCTGACGCATCAGGTTCTTGTTGCGGGTGGTTGCTTTGAGTCGGGGCGCCCAAATAGGCGCCCCGTATAGGGCGACCGAGAGCACGACACCCGTGTACAGGCGGCGTGCCCACCATCCGGGGCCCCCTGGGTCCGCATCAGGCCGACCAAGGCCGTGCCTACTTTGCGGACCCAAGGGGCCAGGTTTCTGAAGTGGGGCCCGAATCCCCATTGGCCGTCCAGTGTCAGGCCCAGATATTTCATCGTGGGTCCGACACGGACGCGGACTCCATCCACCAGGACTCGGGCCTTTCGCGGCCCCCCGACCCCGGCCATCAAACAACATAGCCTGAGTCTTTTGGGGGGTCACTTTGAGCCCGATGTCATTGATGGTGCCTACCACCGAGTTCAGAGCTGCCTCCACTCGGAGTTTGGCCTCGCCCCAGTTCTCCCCCTCGGCTAGCACCAGCGTGTCGTCTGCGTAGCAGACTACGTGGCAGCCGGGGGGGAGCGGAGAGCGCAACAACCGGTCGAACGTGATGTTCCATAGCAGGGAGCCCAACACGGACCCCTGCGGAACACCGCGCTCCATTTGCCGCTGGCTTTGGACCCCGCCTCTCCCGGAGTAGGCGAGGTCCCTGCCCCTGAAGTAGGCCGCTAGGATGCGCCGGAGATAGACGGGCACCCCGTGGTACACGAGGGCCCGCCCAATCTCCGGCCAGGGCAAGGTGTTAAACGCATTTGTTATGTCCAAAGACACCGCGAGTAACACCCCGCCCCCTTCCTCCATGGCAGTACGGGTCAAGTCCCGGACGTGCTGGATCGCGTCCGGTGTGGATCGTCCGGGCCTGAACCCATACTGATTGCCGTGAAGGTCCGGCTCCTCCAGGGACAGATGCTGGACGAGGCGGTCCACGATGATGCGTTCAAGCATCCTATCCACCTCGTCCAGCAGGCATATCGGCCTGTAGGTCGGCGGCCCGCCGAGCGTCTTTCTCTCCTTCGGGAGGAGGACCAACTTGGCCCTCTTCCACTCCTGAGGGCAGACTCCCTCTCTGAGGCACCCCTCCATCACCTCCCACGTGGCAGCAGATAGGCTTCCATCGCCGAGGGCGAGAGCCCAGGCGCGGCCAGGAATCCCGTCGGGGCCTGGGGCTTTACCCCTGGCCGCGAGCTTCTTCCTGGCCCTGGTGAACTCCTCTTCCGAGAACCCCAGGTCCTCGTCCCAGTCCCCCTCCTGAAGTTCAGGAATGGGGATCCGGTGGGGGCCCCACTCCGCCCTCGGAAAGAGGGTGTCGAGGAGCCCCCTGAGGTCCTGGGGGTCCATGGACTCCGTCGGCGGGGGCGCCCACGGGCGTATCTTACCGACAGCCCGTTTGTACGGGGGTGCCCTCACGGGTTCTCGTCCAAGGAGCTCATTATGCACTCCCAGGCTTCCTCCTTTGCATCGGCGATGGCGGCTTTGAGGGCCTGCCTCGCGCGGAGGTAGCCCTTTTTCGCCCTCCCGGCATCCCCGCCATCGCGCCGGGCTCGAGTATGTTCTCTCCTGGCTTGGATGCAGGAGTCGCGGATATCCGCGATCTCCGGCGTCCACCAGTACGCAGCCCGGCGCCGGCGGAGGTGGGACCGCGGCATCGCAAGCCGACGCCACGATGCCCACCACCTCCCCGGCCCCCTCAAGAGGGGGCGGAGGGTTCCACTCACCTGGCTCCCGATCGAGATGCCAGGTGGCCACGAGGACGACCGCCTGAAACCTATCCGCGTCAAGCCGAGCTAGGGCTCATCTCTTGGGGAGGGGAAAGTCCCTCTCCCCAAGGCGGCGGTCCAGCCTCACGCGAGAGGTGCGGAGTCGGAGAGACCACGTCACATATCGATGGTCCGACAGTGACTCGCTCTCCGTCTCCACCACTCACTCCCGGAATAACCGAGCAGCCGAGGGGGAGGCCCACGTCACGTCTATGACCGACTCGCCTCTCCCCTCGTCCGCACGCAGGTGCTGGTAGACTCCATGTTCATCAACACGAGACCCAAACCCGCCGCCCAGTCGACCACGGCTCTGCCCCGGGGGTCCCTCTGCCGGGGATTGCAACCCCACTCGTCCGAGTGGGCGTTGAAATTCCCGGCAACGATTACGGGTCGGGGTGACACCTCCGTACCACGTCCCCGACCCTGTCCAGGACCCTCACTATAGGGGCAAGCTTGCCGCGGCCCTCTCTGTTCCTATGGTGGGGGAGATAAACCCCCATCACAGTGATGGGCCCATAGTCGGCTGCCACGCACGAGCTCCCTTTCTTCCTTATCTTACAGGGGGGGAGCCCGCTGCGGGGTTGACCACCACGGCCACCAAGCCGCACTTGCCATCTAGCCAGTTGGGATTACTGGCCGGGATATAGTGCGGCTCGGTGACTATCCCCAGCCCGGCGCCCAGTTACTTTAACCTGTGCACCCACAGGTCTTGGGCACGGACGCCGCGGCCGAGGTTGGCCTGGGAGATCCGGAGAAGCGTGAATGCGTGGCCTTCACGCTTCCTCCGGGCGCTCCTCTTTCACTCCCACCGGGGAGACCCCGGGCGACGGCGATGTCGCCCCGGTCTCCCCCGCAGGAGCCTCTGCCATTGTGGTGGTCGTCTGGTTGGATGCCTCCCGTTGAGGTGCCTCCATGGTGGCATTCCGCTCTGTCACTTCCTCGGGTGCTTCTTCGAAGCCAACTGTTTGGGGGGTCCCTACCTTAGCCTCCCCCTCCTCTCGGGAGTACGAGGGGGTGACGCTAACAGGAGAAGCCGGGGATGGCGCGTCCTCCGACTACCCTTCTACAGTTGATGGGGGTGGGGTTTTAAGGACCTCCACCCTCCTCACCTTGTCCTTCCTGTCCGGGGATGGCGCTGTCTCCTTCTCCTCCTCCTTCGGTCGCTCCTCCGGTGTTGCCACAGGGGGGGTTGCCTCCAATACTCCTTACTTCCTTTTCTCCCTCTGCGGCAAGGCTTCCTCCTCCATGGGGGTGGCGGGGTCCATGGTGCGATCCGTTGTCTCCTCCGCCTCCATCCTGACCTCGTCCCTCGTGGGAGAGGAGGCCGGTGTGACGTCCTCCCTTAAATTGGCCCCGGTTATCCGCGGAGAGGCCCTCAGGTCCCTCCTATCGTCCTTCTCCGGGGAAGGGGGGACGTCTGCCGTCTCCCCTTCAGGGCCAGGTCCGGGCTGCCTCCTTTTCAGGTTGGCCTCCCTCCTCCTCTTCTGCCTGCCCGCTAAGGGTTTGCACGCTGGTCCTCCTATCTTATGGCCAGCTGGCCTGCCCGCTTCGGCACACACAGGACAGTGTGCCAAAACCGCCTTACACTCTTTGGCGCGGTGGCCAGGAGTACCGCAGCGTTAACAGTTATCACTGCGGTCGACAACGCTCTTGCACCGTTCGCACACATGGCCCTGTTCCATACAATGGAAACAGCGCCGCGCGAGCGGGCAGCGCCGCCACCTAGGCTCGGGTCCAGCCCACTTGGACCCGCCCCGCGGCAGCGACCTTCGAGGCTGCCGCCAACGGGCACCGCACCAAAGCCGTGGCCGTTCCCCGCTGGGTGAGTTGCAACTCACCCCCGGAGACCTCCGTAGGTGAGCAGCCCCCAGCGAGAGCCATCACGTCTACGGCCCCGACCGTCGCGTCCAGGCCTGTGAGCCGCAAAGCCGCGGTCTTCACAGGTCTCTGGACGCGATAGCCGGGGCCCTTCTGCGCCGCCAGCTTGTCCAGCTCTTCGGCAGGCCGGTCGGCAGTGGGCCCTGCATTAAGGCCAGGCACCTCTATCAATAAGGCCCCTGTACGGGCCGTACGAATTTTAAGGGCCCCTAGAATGCCCATATCTACCGGCCATATCCATTAATCCGGCGCCTGGCCTCCGTCATAAATTCTTTGTAAGAGTCCTTCGGGCAAGTGACTGTGATGGCCGCTGATCTTGGCGGCTTTAGCACCGTTGCCACCTTCTTAGGTCTCCTGGCAGGCTGTGGAGGAGGGGACTTGGGGGCGTTCCCCTTCTTCTCCTCCCCCCTCATCCTCTTCTTCTCCTTAGGACCTCTCACAAGGGTCCAACCATCGTCCTTGGTCCTCGCCGCGGGTATAAGTTGGGATCGGTTGGCGGGTGGGTTCTTGGATCCCGCCTGTTGTTGACCACCGTTGGCCCTTTTCCCTTTCCCCGCCTGTTTGACCGTTTGTGCGTAGGACATCTGCTTTTCCCGCAGGGGAGGATTGACTGGCCCCGGTTTTGCCGTTTCCGGTCTCCTCGCCTCCTCGTTCCCCGCAGTAGCCTCCGTCTCCGGTCTCTCCTGTCTCTTCACCTTCTTCCTTCTCCTCCTATTCTGGATGGCAGTATCCCCCACCCTAGGCTTCCGCCCTCCAGCTCCCTCCCCTCCCCTCCCTTCCAAGTTGGCTTTTACCTCTCTGGTTGGGGTGGGAGCGGGATTTGGAGCGGTGGCTTGAGCCATTGGTCCAGGAGACGTCTTCCCAGAGTCACTCTCCATCGCAGCCGTCCTTTCCGCTATTACCTCCTCTATCCTTTCCGAAAGGGCCCCATGCGCTCCTTCCCCTCCGGATTTAGGCCAACCCTTGCGTCTACTAACCGGAGAATTTACTCCGTCAGCATGTCATAGGCCCTCCTGGCCTCTGTATCCAGGTTTTGGACCGCCATCGCCTCGTCCAGTTCTCTTATTACCCCTTTGATCGGGGGTCTCCGGGCTGCCAACGGGGCGGTGGCATGCTCTTTCCCCTTGTCGAAGTCCAGGTTGTCATTATATTGTGGTAAATTCCCCTGGACATTCTCCTTCTTTTCCGCGGAGGAGTCGGAAGATTCATGGACCGGTGGTCTGACCACCTTCCTTCTCTTCCCCTCTTTAGTCTTCCGCCTGCGTTCCTCCTTTCCTTTAACTTCGGACGCTGAGGAACTGCTGCTACCAGCAGTTGCCTCAGCATATGTCCTGCGCCTCGGGTTGGGCTAAAGTGGGTCCCGCGCAGCGCCGGTGGTCATTTTCACAGCGCTCTGTTCCTCCTCCAGTCTCCGGTTTTCTACCCTCAGTCTTCTATTCTCCTCCCTTATTGCCTCCAATTCTGCTTCGATGCCTGACCTGTCATCGCCCCCTCCATCTTTGGCTGCAATCTTAACAATAAGAGTTTGGAGAATCGCCTCGGAGGCGGCCACAGGCGCGATTCATTAGCGACACACAGGTACCCTTCAGGATCTTCGACCTTCGTGCCACTAGGCGGATCGCACCAAGTGCACGGCCCGCCTCCGAGGATAGCTCTGCTGCCGCGGCTTCACGCAATAACGCCGCAGTACTAGCGTCCTTATAGACCTCCTCAAGTGGGCGCTTGTCCGATAAGGACCGCAGCACCCCCCCTATTGAGGAGGTCCATAATATCCTTCTCTAGGGACTTCTCCGCCTCAACCTTTTTCCTCACCGCTTCTGCCTTCCTCTTTTGCCGCAGGCCAACTCCCAACCCCGTGGCGTCTGGCTTTCCGCGCGGGTCCCTTTTTGGGACCAGGATTGGTTCGGGAGACGACTGCTTCTTCGGGGTGGACGTTCTTACCGAGACGACTGAGCTCCCACTCGACACCATCTCTTTCGTCCTGTTCCCGCTATCCCGACCTTGCCCGACTTGGCCTTGTCCGAGACAGGGCCCGCAGTGACTGTGGTAATGGCCTTGGACCCCCTAGTCCTTCTGGCCTCGTCGCTGGTGCTGGCGACGGCTATATTGGGGACTGAGGAGGTAAACCTCCCCCTTATGTCCCTGACCTTGGACTTTTGCGAGAGAACAACATCGGCAACGATCATCGGTTTCCCTTTGTTATCGACCGCGCTCGCGACCGCGACTGCGTCCCCTCCCCCGGTGACCTTTTGGCCTCCCCTCTTACTTGAGAGGGGGCCCGGCCTGTTTTTAACTGGCGTCTTGTCAGAGCTTCTGGTGCCTTCGCCCCGGGCCAAAATCGCTCCCTCGATGGACAGCCTTTCTTCAGCACAGCGGTCTGTCTAACCTTCCCCCCGGCAGGGGAGGTGCTTCCCGCCTTGCGGCAGGGTTTCCTTCCCCCGGTGCGTGGCCGCCTTCTTCCTCCCGAGGGTTCGCTCCCGTGAACCCTCAGGAGGAGCCGGTGGGGGCCGCTTCTGGCTGATCTTCGCCGGGGTTTTCTTCTCTCGGTGCGCGGCAACCCTTTCTTCTTAGCGCGAGGGCCTGCTAAACTCACTCCCCGGTGGGAGCGGTCTCTCCGGCGCCCGCGCTCGGAGTAGGACCCGGAATAATTCGGATCCTCGTCGGTAGGTGGACCGTAGCTCTCGCTACTTGCCACCTGTACCCCGACTCCTGCTCCTGGTGGAGCTGATGCTCGACTTTGGCCTGTCGTCGATTGACGACGTGTCGGGGTCGGGACCACGTCTCCGGTACGACGCTTCATGGTAATCTTTTCCTCACAGGCACCCGTGGTCAATGCCTGTGACGGCCCGTCGCAAGATGACGACGCGGGGGGAACCGGGACAATATCCCTACCAACGCGCCAGTTTTTCGGCTCCGAGATCCGAAACGTTCTTCTCCGTGGTCGTCGTATTTGTATCCATCAAATGTAGGGTTGTTACGAGCCCTACTCACTCTGGTTTGAATTCGGGGTTTCCTTCCCCTAAAGAAGTGTGTGGGGGTCCCAATGGGATGGGGGTTGGGGAACCCCCCCCTCGGTGAGGAACCGAGAGGGACCCTACAGCACCTGCCCCCGGGGGCAGGTCTTCCCTCCCCGGCGCTCCTCCACCGCTGCGTCATGATGTCAGCAGTGGGGGTCTCACCTCGGATCGGGGCTATTCTCTCCTAGCGCGAGTGGGGGTGATCCCTCAAAAGGGGCGGCCCCTCCCACCCACTCCTACCTGGCCCATGGGTCCCGGTGCCGGGGCCTTTAACACCCCGAGACCACTACCGCACCGGCAGATCCCATGGGCCTGGGGTGAGGGAGTGTGTGGGGAGAGCTACTCCTGCTCACATCCCCCACTCTCCCACCCCGCCTCCGCTAGGAGAGATGTCGAGGCCTCAACCTCCATAGCTACCTCCGCCTCGAGACCCCCTCTGACCTAACCGTCGGAGGTGGGTCCGGCTCTCGCGGAACGGCGTCGTTCGCACTCCCTCCGGTCCTGCCACTTTCTTGGGAGGGGGAGGAGGCTGGATTACCCCAGCTCCTCCTTCCCATCTCTGCCTCTTTGGGCCCGATTTTTTGGGCCGCCGCTGGGACTGATGCCCCAGGTATTACTTTTGCGGCGGCACCGTGGGCCGGCTGAGGCTGCGCGAGCTCCACGCCCTCAGCGCAGCCCAGCCCCCCCACGTGCCGCCTTTTTCCTCCTTCGCCGGTTACGGCGAGGAAGAACCCCCCTCTCGGTGCAGTCCGGGGGACTGCCTTACATGACCGCCCACCCATACGGTGGGCGGTCATACTTCCCCTCATATTGCGAGGGTGCACCTCACATCAGAGGTGCACCCTCTGGCCACATGGTCGGCCTCTCCACAATGGAAGCAGCGGCCCCCCAGTCCTACTTCGGACTGGACAGGCCGCCGCCATGTGCCCGTATTTGAGGCATTTGTAGCATTGGAGGGGCCGCTCCTACAATACCCCTAACCTCGCCATCGACCACCCGATAGGCAGTTCCCCGGCTGCTACAATCTTCTGGGCCGGTGCTAGCGGGCACCGGACTCAAATCGCGCCCAGCCCTCCGGATGACCTCCTGACTTGACCTGTCTGGAGGTCATCCGAGAGGCATCGCGTGTGTTTTTGTATCGCGGCCCTCATCATAATAGGGGTGACCGAGTCATCCAGGCCAACGAAGCGGAGTTCCGTTCCGTCTCATCGGCCTGGCGACCACGGCCACCCCGCATAACGCGTCTTGGAGGTCCCTCGCCAGGCGATCGGCCCTTCGCCTTGCCGTCCTGGCCCAGGGATCTCCAAGATAACCCCCCCCATTCCTGGCGCATTTTAATTTAAATTGGCCAGGCTGCAGGCCGACCTCCTGTAGGTCGACCTGCTGCCTGGCCTGCACCATTACCTCCTTTATGGAACCCCCGGCAATGCGGTCACAGTCACGACCGGATTGCGCGGGGGGTTCCGTATCTGCGGCCTCTTGGGTGGGGAGGTCTTTCTTCGGGACCCCTCCCTCCCTAGCCTCCCACCCTTGGGAGGCGACGCGACCTTCTTTGTCGTGCCGTCTCCCTTTTTGGGCCGGGTGGTTTGGGCTTCTACCCAGCCCCCTTCCCTTTTCCCTTACGGGTGGACACCGTGATCCACCCGTCTCGACCCTCCCCGGCGGCCGCCGGCTGCCGCAGAGGGGGGCGAGGGGGCGGTCCCGCTGCCCGCAGCTGCGGACGCCAGAGAAGGAACAGCTTCTCCGTCCGCCCTATGCGGGCGGTTTGCGCCTTGGCCCCGGACTTGTATCTCCAGAGCCCCAAGGCGTCCATCCGGACCCTCCCTCGCCAACCTCTCATAGTCCCATAGTGCCTCTTCGATCTCCCCAGGCACCTATGGGTCCAATTATTTAATGAGGCGAGCGTCTCCCCTCATAGCCTCTCGTCGTTTTCCTCCCCGGTTCAATCCTAAGGTCGCGGAAGTATCGAACCCTATCGATAGTCCGCGGCCAGGTTTCACCCAGCCGTAAAGGCTTCCGCACGGGCGGAAGCCCCACTGGGCTCTCTTACTCCCCGCTTCGGCACCCCCTTCCCGCGCGTTTCGGAGAGGAGCCCCTCCGGTCGAGGACTCTTCGTCCTCGACCGGCGGGAACTCCTCCCCGGGAAGTGCCGCTCCCGCAACTGCGAGACGGACAGCTGTTCGGCCCCCCTCGCGTGTATAGGAAGGTCCACCTCCTTCCTTCCGCGAAGCGAGAGGAGGGAAATGGACCTCACTATCCCCCTTAATTGGGAGGCGGACGTCTCTGCCTTCCGTTTCCTCTTTTTGGCATTGGAGGCAAGGCTGGGGCCGCAAACGAGTCCAAACGGCTCGCACTCGGCCGCAGCCTATCCTCCAATGCCTTCGGGCGGTAGCATTTTTCAGCGGCGCGCCCGCCTGGCGCGCGCCGCCTAGCCATTGCAGGATGACGACGGGGGCTGGGACGATACTCCCCAACCCGCCATTCCCCGGCTCCGAGTACCGGGGTTGTTGCTCCTTTTTGACATACTCCATAAATGTGGGGTTTTACGTGCCCCCAGGCACGGGTTTGATTTCGGGTTTTCCTTCCCCTAGACCGGCTTCCTTCGCTAGGCTAACGAGCCCGCTCTGCCCGCGCTGTAGGAACCTTTGGGCCGCACAGTGCGACCCTCCAGTTCCTGGTTAAAACCTGGAGGCAGCTGCCTATCCAGGATTATTCATCCAGGATATTATGGACGCTCTTAGTCTGATCCCTCCGTACAGACCACTCCGGCATGGTAGAACCTGCCAGGGGTCGAAACCCCCGCCGGAACAGCTCTGTACATCATCGGGACACGCAAGCTCCCCCACCACGGCAGGGCATCCACGGGGGATAAAAAAGGGACACTTTTTTTCCCCCACCCGATGACCAGTAACCTGGCAAAATCGACGGCTATCCCTTCGAAATGGCCCCAATGTTCGACGACTTTTGCCTGATGGATCAAGTCGCCCGCCACCGCGGGTTCCCCGTTACCCACTATCTCCAGCCACCGAACACCAAGGTACTCCCTCCCGGATGGACCACCCCTGAGTGTGTGCTCCAGGCTTCCCGGACACCGAGTGTTATGCCGTTGATTGCATGCAGGGTGTGGGGTGTGGTGGACCCCGCCCATCCCGCATGCAACCCAGGCACCATGAGAATCGTGCCGTTAGGCACGTGCCAGCCGAGCTGCTTCCGGATGCGGTATCGTGTGTCCGTATACACCCTTTACAGGAACCGGTCGAGGCGCAGGACGACCAGCTGCGGAGTCTTCCAGTCCTACAGTAGTGCATCCGTGAGGCTTCATCACCGCCGCCGCAACCACGCTACCACTCCCTTCGGGCCGGACAGCCGGGCACCGGCCTGCCGGGCCAGCGGCCTGGCGCCCGTCCGGCCGCCCCTCAGGCAGGCGCCGTGGCATCGACTTCCAACGGTAGCATGCCTCCACGACCCGTACACCCGTAACAGCCGGCCGGTACCATTTCGTGAGGGTGAGACTGGGACACCGATGAGTGCATCCCCCAAGTTTCCTCAAGGAATGCCCACCCGGCACCCAGAAAAACTCTCCTTCAAGGGCGACCTAAGCTGGTTCATACGACGCACATGTCCTCTCCGGCACTGGTACGGGGACGGCCCCATTCGTCACCGCCGCAACCCCACTCTGTCGAGGACCTGCGCCGTCGCCAACCCCTCTGGAACTCTCCCCCACACACACATTCATTCTGGATGACAATGCCATCCTACACCCAAAGGAGCCCGCTCCGTCCCCCGAGAGCACTCCTGCCCCACCGCCGAGAGAACCCCCCAGTCCCCAAGAGTGGGCCTAACGGATCAGGGGGTGCGACAGTGCTCGCTCCCCGTGCCGACTATTCGCCACCCCCGGAGACCAGAAGGCCCAACCTGACGACGGGACCAGGACTCGCGGGGTCCGCAACGCATTCCGCCGGGTGTTGCCGTTCAGCAGCACTCGTGTAGAGGAATTAGACCACACGAGTTCTGCCTTGTGCACTTCACACAATCGGCTGCCTCACTAGGCTGACGAGGCCGACACCCCGGGTTTGTTCTTTGAGGTTTTTCCTTCCTCCTCGGAGGTCTGGGAAACCAGACTCACGAGCCCGAGCCCAACCGGTTTGTTCACGAAGTTTCCTCTCCGGTTTGGTCGCCCCAGGGCTAGCGAGTCCCAAACACCGCTCCGGGACTAACGAGTCCAAACCCCCGACCGGTTTTAAATCGGAGTTTTCCTCTCCGGTTCGGTTGCCATGCTGCTAACAAGTCCAAACTCCCGGGTTTTTACTTTGGGTTTTCCTTCCCTCGTTTGGTGTCTGGTAGACCAGACAAACAGGCCCAATCACCCGGGTTTATTATTCGGGGTTCTTCTCCCTAGTCGGATGTTTGGCCTGCCAGACTCACGAGCCCGAACGCCCGGTTTTTGACAGGTTTTCCCTCTGTTGTGATCGCCCGAGGGCTAACGAGCTCACACGCCCGGGTTTTTGCATTGGGTTTTCCTTCCCTGGTTCGATTGACTAGCACCGCCGGCCTAACGAGCCCGATCGCCCGGGTTTGGTTTTGGAGTTCTTCCTCCCTGATAATAGGTTGCTTGCCCACGAAGTCAAGCTCTCGAGCCCTCGCCCGGGTTTGATAACGGAGTTTCCAATCTCTGGAATAGGTTGCACAAGGCTAACGAGCCCACTAACCCGGGTTTTTACAGTGGGTGTCCTTCCCCTCG